>NW_027363384.1:230000-305000 GCF_046119375.1 Phyllobates terribilis | reverse complement strand
CCCCCATATAAGGCTCCATACAGAATACTGGCCCCCATATAACGCTCCATACAGGATACTGGTCCTCTTATAAAGCTCCATACAGGATACTGGCCCCCATATAACGCTCCATACAGGATACTGGTCCCCTTATAACGCTCCATACAGGATACTGGCCTCCATATAATGCTCCATGCAGGCTGTTACCCCCCACATAATGCCCCATACAGGCTGTCTCCCCCCTTATAATGCTCCATGCAAGCTGTTACCCCCCACATAATGCCCCATACAGGCTGTCCCCCCACCGTATAATGCTCCATGCAGGCTGTTCCCCCCACATAATGCACTAAGCAGGCTGTCCCCCCCCTTATAATGCCCCATGCAGGCTGTTCCCCCCTTATATTGCCCCATGCAGGCTGTCACCCCTCCTCTTTATAATGCCCCATGCAAGATGTCACCCCCTCTCTCTATAATGCCCCAAACAGGATGTCACCCCCCCTCTTTATAATCCCCAATCAGGATGTCACCCCCCCTCTTTATAATGCCCCATTCAGGATGTCACCCCCTCTCTTCATAATGCCCCATGCAGGATGTCACTCCCCTCTGTTTATAATGCCCCATGCAGGATGTCACCCCCTCTCTTTATAATGCCCCATG
Organism: Phyllobates terribilis; assembly: GCF_046119375.1. Taxonomy (NCBI): domain Eukaryota; kingdom Metazoa; phylum Chordata; class Amphibia; order Anura; family Dendrobatidae; genus Phyllobates; species Phyllobates terribilis. The sequence continues at coordinate 304,364 of NW_027363384.1, read as the reverse complement.
CAGGATGTCACCCCCTCTCTTTATAATGCCCCATGCAGGATGTCACCCCCTCTCTTTATAATGCCCCATGCAGGATGTCACCCCCTCTCTTTACAATGTCCTATGCAGGATGTCACCCCCCTCTCTTTATAATGCCCCATGCAGGATGTCAGCCCCCCTCTCTTTATAATGCCCCATGCAGGATGTCACCCCCTCTCTTTATAATGCCCCATGCAAGATGTCACCCCCCTCTCTTTATAATGCCCCATGCAGGATGTCACCCCCTCTCTCTATAATGCCCCATGCAGGCTGTCACCCCCTCTCTCTATAATGCCCCATGCAGGATGTCACCCCCCCTCTCTTTATAATGCCCCATGCAGGATGTCACCCCCCCTCTCTTTATAATGCCCCATGCAGGATGTCACCCCCCCTCTCTTTATAATGCCCCATGCAGGATGTCACCCCCCCATATTATGCCCCATGCAGGATGTCACCCCCCCCATATTATGCCCCATGCCTCCATACATTAAAAAAAAAATCAAATACTCACCTCCCTCCTCACCTGCTGCAGCTGCTCGGGTCGGGACTCCAGCGTTGGCGGCGTCTTTCCGCTCTGTGCTCCCTGTGACAGCTCAGGGGGAGGGCGCGGTGGAAAGACTTCACCGCACCCTCTGACCTGAGACGTCACAGAGAGTGCAGAGCAGGAAGACGGCGGATCTGCAGAGGCACGGGGAGAGGTAAGTATCCGGCTGCCGGGGCCCTGAGCAAGCGGGGGAGAAGGGCGGGCGCTGACACCGCTCTCCTCCGCCCATAGCCCAACGGGGTGCGCGACCGCCAGTGGGCCCCCCTGCCTGCTCAGGGCCCCGGCACTTGACCGGGTGCGCCGGGTGCTGACGCCGGCCCTACTTATATCCTACCTGCCTTTTCAATCATAGGGGCGTGCTTGTCATATTCAGTCAAGGGCGAGCGCAGCATTCACTCACTGCTGGCGCCGTCCATGTATTTGAATCCTGTTCCTGACCAGCGCTGATATTGTGGGACGCAGGCGCACTTGTAGATGTCCGGCCGCCTGCGCAGTGAGGCTCTGTGATTACCAGATTCACTGCGCATGCTCTGGGAACATAGCGCGTTAAAGCGCATGCGCAGTGAGGCTGTGTGATTATGACTTTTTCTTCACTTTGAAAATTGTTTAAGTTGGCTGAGGGACTGGGTGGTTTACCTAGGACAAGGAATGGCCATGTGTAAGAAAAACCGCTACTGATTGTAAATTACAGATTCTGTTAACTACAATAAATAAGTTGGTTAACAAGAAACACTTTGATATAGTGCACTACACAATACAGTTCTCTTTTACACACTGTATAGTTTGCTAAAAGGCACACGTTTTAGTGGGAGAGGCCGAAAAATGAACGAGTAATACAACCGTTTATGGATGCTGTAGTGTGGACCCCTAGAGTCAATTCTCCTGGTGGGCCCTAGGCACCCCAGTCCGACCCTGTATGAGGCCTTTACATGGTATCAACGCCTGCGATGAGAACGCCACATCATAGTAATAGCAGAATCACAAATATAAGATTATATGAACAGATTAAAGCAAGATTTCTATTGCTGGCTGCAGAATGAGTTAACTGGGATATCATCAGTGAGTTTGATCTGACTGGAGAAGTAACTACTCTTGTTTTTATTCTTTTGAGCTCCATTCAGCTAATTTATGATTTATCACCTTCCCTGAGCATACATGGAAATCATGGGGTCCCATAGCAGAAGTAATAATTAAGCCCCCACAAAAAAACATTAATATTCAGCGGGGTCACAGAAGAGCATACCTCACAAGTTTGCAACCCTTCCATAGTAATTTTGCCCCAATTGAAGCCCCCTAGTGTTCCCACGTACTAAGATACTCCTTTAATGGCCAAAAATGTGCCCCCAAACACAGTAAGATACCCCCACAGTGAATTTCTCCACTGTACCCTCCACACATACAGTATGATGACTCTACAGTACCCCCGCAAAGTATGATAAACCCCAGTGACCTCTACACAGTATGATGGCCCCCGCATAACCCTCCACACAGTATAATGGACCCCGCACAGCCCTCCACACTGTATAATGGTCCTCATACAGTGTAATGGCCCCCACTATCCACCCAAGCAGTATAATGACCCCCATCAGCCACTTATACAGTATAATGCCCCTCACCACACAGCCCTCCAAATAGTATAATGGCCCAAACACAACGCTCCAAATAAAATAATAGTCCTCACATAAGCCTCTAAACAATATAATAGTCCCCACCCAGCCCTCCAAATAATATAATGGACCCCACATAGGCCTCCAAATAGTATAATAGTCCCCATACAGCTCTTCAAATAATAGAACGGTCCCCACATAGCCCTCCAAATAGTATGATAGCCTGACACATAGCCATTCAAATAGTAGTATAATGGCCCCCACAGAGCACTACAAATAGTATGATGCTCCCCACATAATCCTCCAAATAGTAGAATGATGGCCCCCACATAGTTCTCCAAATAGTATGATGGTCCCCAAGACAGCCCTAAAATTAGTATTTTAGCACCCCAAATATGATGATGCCCCCCAAATAACCCTTCAAATAATATGATGGCCTCCAAGTAGCCCTACAAATAGTATCATGGCCTTCCAGTTTGCCCTCCAAATAATATGATGGCCCTCACAAACTACTTATTAATTAAAAAAAAAATACTCACCTCTCCCCATTCCCCTGCTGTTCTGGTCTTTGCAGCATGTGGTTTGAAACTATGCTCAGCTCGGCACAGTGGACGCGATTTTGGGACGTTATCACGTCCACTGAGCTGAGACATCAGAAGCACAGAGGAGAATGATGGAGGAGGGAGCAGACGGTTCCCTCCTCCATCATTCCTTTCAATTGTATCTGCATCCAGAATGTGGATACAGTTGAAAGTGTGATGCTGGATGCGGGGGGCCCGATGCCTGTGCTGACATCGCCACCTGTCTCACAGTTGCAAAGCAGCTGCGGGGTCTGCCATTATTAGCGGTATGCCAGTGCCATTGTTATGTGACATGAGCCCCGGGAGAGCCAGTGCCGAGACAGCTGGTACAACACCAACACCGAAGGTGAATATAAGTGTTATTTTACTGGGGAGAAACATAGGGATTTAGAAGGGGTTGTCTGATTAGTGGACATCCCCTTTAAGTAATCAAGTTCATTAAAGGGGTTGTCCACTACTGCACATCCCCAGCTTATTACATTTAGGACTTCAGCACCGCTTTTTCCGGACATTGCTATGACTTGTTATGTCCTCTGCAGCCAATTAGCAGATGTTGGTCAATAGTCTGTCAGGACGGACATCTGCTCTGAAGAAATAGAGTTTTTGAGACTTGTAGACATTATGGAATAACGTCCATAAAAATATCCCAAGCCGGTATTGGTCCTCCAAGAAGCATGAAGCCCTCGCTGCTACTAACTTACTCCCATACCTGGATCTACCTAGATGATGAAAACACTTGGACTGTAAGGTACAAATCAGGTGAAATTATGAAACCTGGAGGGAATGTCACTTCAGGTTGTGCGTAGATATCCGTAGATAGAAGTTGTTATTTATCCGCCATTAATGAAATGTTTTGTCCATTTTTGCTCCACAAATCTGAGGCCGATGAATGGGGGAATGGCACCAATGCTATGGAGAATGCCTTGAAAATTGAAAAGGGCGTAAATAAGGCTCTGCTGGACCTCCACAAGATTGCTATGGACCATGCGGACCCTCATGTAAGTGACTCCCCCATAGCGTATAGATACCGCGTGTTCATTTTATAAAATATCCTCCATGAAGGAACAGTTCATGTATCTTCTGTGACCTCCATATTGTGCTGTTCCTGGAAATGTAATACCACCTGACTACTAGATGTCACGTTCCCCTTTATAATGGGGGGTGTTCCAACACAAGCTGCATATTATGGCACTGTTATAAAGCTATGGGACAATTCATTAGTGTATTTGCACCTTTTTTTTCTAGTTTTTAGTGTTTTTCATTTGCGCCTTGTTCTTCTTTTAATTTGCGCCTTTTTGAAGTCTGCAGCGTTCCCTTTTTTTTCATTGATCATTATGGGGTTTCCGGCTAATTATCTAATTGTGACTTTTTAAAAAGTTGTCACATTTTTACTCAAATATATTTCAAGTGATTTTGTGTTCTGTAGTCCGGGAGGTTTTTTTGCACAAACTTTGCAACATTTTAGCATGCCACTTTTTTGCGATACAAAGACACAAAAAGGTTTAAAGACAAAAAAAATACAGTTTTGATTTTGGGCAAAATCCATGAACCAGGTGCGCCACTTTCAGGAATTTGGCACAAAAAAATCAAATGATACAAAAGAGAAAAGGGACTTGAAAAAATACAATGTTGTATTGGGCCCTATGACGGCACAGCACAGATTTTAGTAAAGGTAAAAGGTAAAAAACAAGCAAAATGATGACTCGGACCCTCTGATTTTCGAGGTATAAGACTACGTCCCCACAATGAGCTTCTAGTGAGTTTTAGATATAGCAGATTTTCTGCCCCATTAAGTAAAATAGGTTACTTGAATTTTTTTCGAAAATATACAGCATAAAAAACTCACCCAAAACTCATTGTGAGAACGTAGCCTAAGGGTATGTGCACATCATTTAGACGCCGGTGAGTTGTCCTTGGTGAAGCTCTGCCACCGGTGGTTTTCACTCTATACTTTAAAGGGAACCTGTCATGTCCCTAAACGCTATTAACCTGCAGATATGGGGTTAATCTGCAGGTTTATAAAGCTGCCGGGCGTCTTACTGAAAGGCCGGCTACCGGGAGGAAATGCACTTTATTCCCCACGGCAGCCTCCAGCTTTCAGTCATAGAGGCGCGGCCGGCGTGGCTTCAGTCATTGTTCAGTACATAGTGAGCGGCGGCTATAACCGCACCCTGGCACTGACTGACAGCCGGCTAAGCGGCCCCTGTAACCGCTCCCTGTAAAGACTGACAGCCGGATCTGTACTGATGTACTGCTGAGCTGTCAGTCAGTGCCGGGGCGTTGTTACAGCTGCCGATCACTGTATATTGAGCGGTATCTGAAGTTGCGCCGGAAGTGTGGCACCCCAGGGGTCTGGTTTCCACAGTAATAGCAATATTACGTCTGTGAGCAGGTGGGAGGTTTCCTGGTCAGACATCCTATGCATGCCACACCTCCTGCCCAGTCCTGGGAGGGGAAGAACTTCCCCTATATAAAGCTGGGGCTGAGGCAGGGTTAGAAGAGAGTGAGAGAACACAGACAGAGACACAGTCTGGTCTGTAGTGGAGCAGCTTTAGGAGCAAGAAAGATCAGGAGCTGTGTGGGAGCTGTGCTAAAAGAGATCAGGGGCTGGAAGCTGTAGAGCTCGCCCTGATTGAAGAGTTCTTACCGGACCCGGAGTCCGAGGCTGTGGGGACTAATCCTTACCCAGCAGCAGAAACCGCCCGGCAGGGGATTTCAGGTCCTCTGGCCAAGAAACCCGAAGGCACGGTCACACGCAAGGGACCAGCACCGCCGTCGTGGAGCGGAAGCTACCAGAAGGCCCCGAGTCACCGGCCATACGGGTGAGCACCACACGGTACACTCAGGGACGTGGGCTACTTTTACCCGCCTCTAGCAAGGTAGCCAGAAGAGTACGATTAGTTGGGGAGGCCTACAACTCCGCCTGGCCAGGGAAGATTCCATCTGCTCACAGACTGACCAGGCCCCGATCGCTAGCCAGTACTCCGGGAGGGTCTACCTTTGCCACCAGTAAAGACCCTGAACTACACCGCACCGTCTCTGAGTGTTTCATCATCCACGTCCGCTGCCCTGAGGCCATACCCCTCCCGTTGGGGGTTATACCATCCCCGCTGCACAACCGTACCACCGGCCTCAGCGGTCTGCCCTGCAGCGGCGGTCTCATGACCGCATTCAACGGGTGGCGTAGTCGAGCAATATAACATCTACTGCTAAATACTGCCGCTCAGTTTGACTCCCTGGGCACGGACCGGGTCACCGCCACGAGACTACTACCCCCATCTGATCCGGCTCCGGGTAAGCCCCCGTGCGCGCGATGCCGCACGACACAGCAGGCCCAGGGGCGCGTCAACTTTTGGCGTAGTCGGCAGGATTCCGTGCCCGCAACCACCGGGTACTGCGCGCCTGAAAAAGAGACTTTTAAACTTACCTGTGGTGAAGATTCCCGCCATCCGACGCCATCTTCCACCTCCTTCCCGCCATCCGTGGAGTTTTCCCGCCATTGGACGCCATCTTCTGCCTTCTTCCCGCCATCCGTGGAGTTTTCCCGCCGTTGGACGCCATCTTGAAGACGCCGCGCAGGAAGAAGAGGGGCGTGGACTCCGAAAAGCCCGCGAGAACTGAAGCCCCGCCTCACGTCCGGACGTTGCGTAAGGTCCTGGAAGGAGCCCAGCAGACGCCGACGTCATAGGAGTGCGACGGAAGGTCCTCGACCCTGACGATCCACTGCGGAGCCGCGGCCTACGGAAGAGGATCATCGCAAGGTAGGCCACGGTCCACTAGGGGGGAGGAATATGTCGGATACGGAGGAGAGCTTCACTGCCGCAGCCACCGCCAGCGCCACCGCTGCTGCGGTCATGCCTTTCACTATGCCCTATATCCCGGGGGCAGCCTGGCTACCCCAGTACTCAGGGGAGTCACATACCCTGAATGACTTTAGAGAAAAGCTGGATAGCCTCTTCCAGGTGTACCCCCTCACAGAAGAGCAAAAAGTGAGCATCCTGGTGGCCCAACTAACCGGGGCAGCCCAAAGGGAGGTAAAGTCCTGGCCGCCTGGGAGGAGGACTGTCGCAGGGATATTAACCCGGCTGAAGGACACCTTTGATACCCGCACCTCAGCTGAGATTAAGCTTAGATTCTACGGGTGCAAACAGCGAGCACATGAGAATATAAGGGACTATGCACTAAACCTACAAGAGGCCCTGAGAGCCATTAAGCAGACCGACCCTGACGGCGTGGGAAACGAGGACAGGCTGTTGACCGAACAATTTATAGAGGGACTATATTGCAATGCCCACCGAACCCAGTTGCGGGCAATGGCCTTACAGGATCCTCATCTGGACTTTGCACAGTTCAAGGACAGAGCCATTCGGGTGCTCCGAGAACCGGCACCGGGTGGCGTTGTGACCCACAGGCGCCCTACTACCGCTTACCACCAGGAGGCGGCGCCCTTGTCGGCAGGGCCTGTGGGGGCTGATGCGCAGGCTTTGAACAATGACCCGGCTCCAGACCTGCACCATCAGGTCCAAGAGCTAGCTAAAAGCGTAGCTGCGCTAACCCGAACTGTGCAGTCTTTACAGGTTGCTGCTCCAGGGAAGATCCAGCTGGCATCCGGACCGGAGGACATCCCGTGGCGTCGACCAAGGAGGACCCCACCGGCCAGAGGAAGACCCAGCGACCGATACAACGAGGACGGACAGCCCATCTGCCGCCGCTGCAATCAACCCGGACATATGGCAAGGTACTGTCCTTTAAACTGGCACAACCTCGGGTAGAGGGCCAACCCCTAGGAATAAGATCACCAGGCCCATCGAACTGGCGTGACAAATATGTGGGAGGACGTCCAGTCTTGCCTGTGGTACTGGATGGCATTCCTATGAGTGCCCTACTTGACACCGGGTCACAGGTCACCACCATCCCGTACGTGCTCTTCAAGCAGTACTGGAATGACTCGGATATAACCCGCTACCCTGACGACGACTTGAGTATCATCGCCAGCAATGGTCAACCCGTGCCACAGATCGGATTCAAAGAGATGACCATTAAAATCGGTAGAGTCGAACTGGCAGCACAGGGACTGATCATTGTAGACATTGACAAGCGCGAGAGTCACCCAAAGATAACGCTAGGAACTAATGTGATTGAAAATTGTCTTGCAGAGGTGATTTTCATTTTACAGCAGGTTGCCAAGAACGCCAGCTCCGGCCAGCAGCGAGTGCTCCAAAAAGAGATCCGGGCACTGATGCGGCGGCAACAGGTGGAACTCTCCGGTGGTGAGATTGGAAGCGTGAGAATGTGTGACCCTTTCCCTATTGCCATGCCCCCAAAAAGTGAAATGATGATTTGGTGCCGGGCAGCTATTGGTCTAAGAGGTAGAGACTACCAAGCAATGGTAGAACCCGTCTACTCAGACAGTAGGCCCACCATTTTGACAGCACGGGGGGTGGTTGATGTACGCCATGGGAGGGTGCCCGTTCGCATAATAAACATCGGGAAGAGAGAAGTACACCTGCCCCGGTATGCCACGCTAGCTAAATTGTTCACCATAAACCAGAATTCTGTACAGGCCGTGGAACCCTTGCCTCCATCTCAACCAGAGGAAGGTAACGGCTCTAAGAAAACAATAGAGGACTGGTGTCAGCAACTACATTTGGGTACTGACTCCACTCCCTCACACCAGAAACAGGGAGTCTATCGGGTGGTTCAAGAGTACGAGAGAGTGTTTAGTAAACACCCGTTAGACTTCGGGCGAGTAAAGGGGGTAGAACACCATATCCCCACGGGAGACCATCCTCCCATAAAGGAGAGATACCGACCCGTACCCCCTGCACACTACCAATACGCCAAGGGGATGCTTAGAGACATGAAGGAGGCTGGGGTAATTAGGGATAGCTGTAGCCCCTGGGCAGCTCCACTGGTTTTGGTTAAAAAGAAAGACAACACCATGAGAATGTGTGTAGATTACCGGAAAATCAACCGTATCACACACAAAGATGCGTACCCCTTACCAAGGATAGAGGAGTCTTTGGCTGCTTTAAGATCTGCTAACTTCTTCTCTACTTTGGATCTCACTAGCGGGTCCTGTCAGGTTCCTGTAGCAGAGGCGGACCGGCAGAAGACCGCATTCACCACCCCGATGGGACTTAGCGAGTTTACCTGCATGCAGTTTGGACTCTGCAACGCACCAGGAACCTTCCAACGGTTGATGGAATGCTGTCTGGGACACCGAAACTTTGAGACGGTCCTGTTATACCTGGACGATGTCATCGTCTACTCCAAGACCTACGAGGACCACCTGAAACACCTGGCAGAAGTGTTCGAAGCCCTGGCAAACTACGGCCTGAAGGTGAAACCCTCCAAGTGTCACCTCCTGAAACCAAAGGTGCAGTACCTGGGACACGTGGTGAGTGCTGACGGAGTGGCTCCCGACCCTGATAAGATCACCACAATTAAGGAATGGCCAAGCCCCTCCAGCGTAAAGGAAGTGCGGCAGTTCCTCGGGTTGGTAGGCTACTACCGAAGGTTCATTCCGGGTTTCACCAAAAAGGCAGCTCCTATGCAGGACCTCCTGATAGGCCAGTCCAGAAAGGCCAAGAACCAGAAGCCGCCCTTCAGATGGGAGAAGTTGGAAGAAGAGTCCTTCCGCCAGCTGAAGATGGCCCTCAAGGGGGATGAAATCCTGGCGTACCCTGATTACAGCCAGCCCTTTATCCTCTACACCGACGCAAGTAACATCGGGCTAGGAGCCGTACTGTCCCACATCCAGCAGGGGAAAGAACGGGTAATTGCTTACGCCAGCCGAAAACTGCGACCCACCGAAAGAAACCCTGAGAATTACAGCTCATTCAAGCTAGAATTCCTGGCAGTGGTGTGGGCAGTCACCGAACGCTTTAAGCACTACCTCGCCTCTTCCCGGTTCACCGTGTACACGGATAACAACCCGTTGACACACCTGGATACGGCAAGACTCGGTGCCCTGGAGCAGAGATGGATGGCCCGCCTGTCCAACTTTGAGTTCACAATCAAATACCGGGCAGGACGCTCCAATACCAACGCGGATGCCTTGTCCAGAATGCCAAACCTACCGGACGTGGGGGAAGATCCAGAGGAACTGGAAGAAGTTGAACTTCCCGCGTTCCACCGGCATGGGACTATCCAGTATTCCCACCGTGTAAGGAGTAAGCAATCCGCTACGTTCAACCCCTTACCTCATTACAACTGGGCGGAAACGCAAGACAGTGACCCCGCCGTCCGACTGGTGAAGGAGATGCTGACTCAGCCAGATGCCCGCCTTGACCCAGACGCTCCGGAGGAGGCCAAGCAACTGTGGATTGAGAAGAGTCGACTGTTCCTTTACAAGGGGAAGTTGTGCCGCAGAATGGTTAACTCCCGGACGCATGAACTGATCTGGCAAGTAGTGGTGCCAAGAAGAGACGCGGCTATGGTGCTGGAGGCATACCACAACGGAGCTGGGCACTTCGGATGGAAGAAGCTGGAGTTCCTGCTGCGTGCGCGGTTCCACTGGGTAGGCATGAGAGGAATCATCGAGAGGTGGTGCAGAGACTGTGGCCCGTGCCACCTAAGAAGGAAGGACCGTGCCAGCCAGAAGACTCCCTTGCAGCCCATCATCACCCGACAGCCACTGGAACTGGTAGCCCTGGACCATGTGAAACTGGCTCCAAGCAGATCTGGGTATGTCTACGCCCTCACAATCGTAGATCATTACTCCCGGTTCCTGGTGGTGGTCCCGGTCAAGGACTTAACGGCTCAAACAGCAGCTAGAGCTTTCCAGCAGCACTTCTGCCGTCCACACGGATACCCAGAGCAGGTGCTGACGGACCAAGGACCAGCCTTTGAAGCGGAAGTCTTCCAGGAGTTCTGTACTCTGTATGGCTGCCGGAAGATAAGAACAACACCCTATCATCCGCAAACCAATGGGCTCTGCGAGAAAATGAACCAGGTGGTGATAGATCTTCTGAAAACATTGCCCCTGGAAGAACGCAGTCTGTGGCCTGAGAAACTGCCTGATCTGGTGGACCTATACAACCACATCCTGGTAGGTTCTACCAACTGTACCCCGGCTTACCTAATGAGAGCAAGACCTGGTAAGCTTCCTGTTGATCTGGAGATGGGAGTCCTGACACCCGAGGACACTTCACCAGAAGCAGACTGGGACACAGAAAGGCAGCAGCAGTACCGGAAAGTACAGGAGAGCGTGGAGCGAAGTCTCTGTCAAGCTAGAGAAAGACAGGAGAAGACTTACAACCAGTATGCTCCCGCTGTTCCCCTGGTACCTGGAGAGCAGGTCTTGAAGAGGAAGAGACGCCTCCACAAGTTGGACGACCAGTGGGAGAAGGACCCGTACACCGTACTGCCCTCAAGCCATGAGAACCCGAAAGTCTGCATAATCAGTAAGGACGGAGGAGAAACCACAGCCATTGTCTCCCGAGATCACCTGAAGAAGTGTCCCGAACAGCTACGAAGCCCTGAAGAAGAACAAGAAGACCCTCGACCCGCAGAGGAAAGGGAAGATATGGTCAGTACTGTGCTCGGAGACTTCCCTCGGTCTTGGACTCAAGTCAATGGCGCTGTTGTGGTACCCGTCCTCACCTTCCTCCAACCAGCATCTCAAGTACCTACAGAGAAACAGGTAGAGCTGGAAGAGCAGCCGGTCCAGGAGGCAGAAGACCCCACACAAGCAGACCAGGAGGATCAACCCTCTGCTTATAGTGAGCCTGCCGTGCCCCTAGTGAGCCAAAGAGCCCGTAGACAGCTGCCCAGTTTACCTTTGACAGCTCCTACACCCCGTAGCTCAGGACCAGTCAGTCAGCTCCGTAGGTCCACTAGAGCCACTAGAGGCCAGTTGCCCGTACGTTGGAGGATCTAAGTGTTTAGACTGTTTATTTGTATTTACCTGTTTTCTGTTACCTGTAAATAATTGTGTATTTTTAGTTATTTTATAGGTGTCATTTAGGGATTATCCGGAATCCTTTGTACATATGTTTGGAGCGTAACCCAGGAAAGGACAAAGACTGTTAAGGACTCGGGGCAGGACAGACCCCTACCTGGTTACGGCTCCCGGTCTCTTGGTGAAATGGACACCTTTGTTTTCTTCAAAGACTGCACCCGGTTGCGGACATGCCGTGACCATCCTAATGTGTTCTTCTTTATTGTACTGTTTCTGTTTTTACTTGTTATGTTTTACAAAAATATGTTTAGTCCCGGAGTACTAAATTTTACTAGGGGGGAATGTGGCACCCCAGGGGTCTGGTTTCCACAGTAATAGCAATATTACGTCTGTGAGCAGGTGGGAGGTTTCCTGGTCAGACATCCTATGCATGCCACACCTCCTGCCCAGTCCTGGGAGGGGAAGAACTTCCCCTATATAAAGCTGGGGCTGAGGCAGGGTTAGAAGAGAGTGAGAGAACACAGACAGAGACACAGTCTGGTCTGTAGTGGAGCAGCTTTAGGAGCAAGAAAGATCAGGAGCTGTGTGGGAGCTGTGCTAAAAGAGATCAGGGGCTGGAAGCTGTAGAGCTCGCCCTGATTGAAGAGTTCTTACCGGACCCGGAGTCCGAGGCTGTGGGGACTAATCCTTACCCAGCAGCAGAAACCGCCCGGCAGGGGATTTCAGGTCCTCTGGCCAAGAAACCCGAAGGCACGGTCACACGCAAGGGACCAGCACCACCGTCGTGGAGCAGAAGCTACCAGAAGGCCCCGGGTGGATCAGGGAAATGCTGTAGATATAGTATATCTTGACTTCAGCAAAGCATTTGACAAAGTATCTCACACCATCCTTATTGAAAAAATGACCAAGTATGCAATGGACCAGGCAACTGTTAGGTGGATTCATAACTGGCTTAGTGATCGGACTCAAAGGGTGGTTGTAAATGGCTTCACATCCAGCTGGATGAATGTCTCAAGTGGGGTACCACAGGGCTCCGTCCTGGGACCTGTATTGTTCAACATCTTTATCAATGATTTAGATGAAGGAATTGAGGGTAAACTGATTAAATTTGCTGATGACACAAAGCTAGGAGGGATAGCTAATACTAGAGAAGAGAGAGAGAGGATTCAAAAAGACCTAAATAAACTGGAGCAGTGGGCAGCAACCAATAGAATGGTTTTTAAAAGGGAAAAATGCAAAGTACTACATCTGGGCAATAAAAATGACAAAAGCATATACAGAATGGGAGGAATAGAGCTAAGCAACAGTACATGTGAAAAAGACTTAGGTATACTAATAGATCATAGACTGAACATGAGTCAACAGTGTGATGCAGCAGCAAAAAAGGCAAATACAATTCTGGGATGTATTAACAGATGCATACAGTCTAGATCACGTGAAGTCATTATCGGTCTTTACTCCTCTTTGGTCAGACCTCATCTGGAATACTGTGTACAGTTTTGGGCACCACATTTTAAAAAAGACATAGACAAACTGGAGCAAGTTCAGAGAAGAGCGACCAGAATGGTGACTGGTCTGCAAACCATGTCCTATGAGGAACGGTTGCAGGATTTGGGAATGTTTAGCTTGCAAAAAAGAAGACTGAGAGGAGACTTAATAGCTGTCTACAAATATGTCAAGGGCTGTCACATTGTAGAAGGATCATCTTTATTCTCATTTGCGCAAGGAAAGACTAGAAGCAATGGGATGAAACTAAATGGGAGGAGACACAGATTAGATATTAGAAAAAACTTTTTGACAGTTAGGGTGATTAATGAGTGGAACAGGCTGCCACGAGAGGTGGTGAGTTCCCCTTCAATGGACGTCTTCAAACAGAGGCTGGACAGACATCTGTCTGAGATGATTTAGTGAATCCTGCTTTGAGCAGGGGGTTGGACCAGATGACCCAGGAGGTCCCTTCCAACTCTACCATTCTATGATTCTATGATTCTATGAGTCACCGGCCATACGGGTGAGCACCACACGGTACACTCAGGGACGTGGGCTACTTTTACCAGCCTCTAGCAAGGTAGCCAGAAGAGTACGATTAGTTGGGGAGGCCTACAACTCCGCCTGGCCAGGGAAGATTCCATCTGCTCACGGACTGACCAGGCCCCGATCGCTAGCCAGTACTCCGGGAGGGTCTACCTTTGCCACCAGTAAAGACCCTGAACTACACCGCACCGTCTCTGAGTGTTTCATCATCCACATCCGCTGCCCTGAGGCCATACCCCTCCCGTTGGGGGTTATACCATCCCCGCTGCACAACCGTACCACCGGCCTCAGCGGTCTGCCCTGCAGCGGCGGTCTCATGACTGCATTCAACGGGTGGCGTAGTCGAGCAATATAACATCTACTGCTAAATACTGCCGCTCAGTTTGACTCCCTGGGCACGGACCGGGTCACCGCCACGAGACTACTACCCCCATCTGATCCGGCTCCGGGTAAGCCCCCGTGCGCGCGATGCCGCACGACACAGCAGGCCCAGGGGCGCGTCAGAAGCTTTAACCCCTTTCTGACATTGTGCATAATAATACGTCCCTGTGCCCTGGGCCTTATGGACCAGGTACGTATTATTACGACACAGGCTGTGCGGGATCAATCGCCACCGGTTGTCAGCTGATTTTGACAGCTGACACCCGGCACTTTAACCCCCTAAATGCTGCGATCGCAGCATTTAGCAAGTGAGTGGAGGGACAGAAGCACCTCTGCTCTTGGATCGGAGACCCTGCGCTGTCCTCACGGGGTCCCGATCGTTGCCATGGTGACACGATGTCATCATGACGACACCTGTGTCACCAGGCACCAGCAAGTTAGTTTGACCATGCGCAGTGCATGATCAAACTAGCTTGTGTCTGCAGCACTGACAGTTTACAAGGTATAGCAGTGATCCTGCACTGCTATACCTTAGAACTGCGATCAGCCTGCTGAAAGTGAAAGTCCCATAGTGGGATAAAGTAAAAAAAGTGAAAAAAAAGTTGTAAAAATATTTTTTTAAAAATAAAAAAATAATAAAAAAATAAAATATTATTATGAAGAAAAACAATAAGAGTACACATATTTAGTATCGCCGCATCCGGAACGACCTGATCTATAAAACTGTCCCACTAGTTAACCCCTTTAGTGAACACAGTAAAAAAAAAAGAATCAAAAAACGGTGCTTTATCATCATACCAACGAACAAAAAGTGGAATAAAACGCGATCAAAGAGACGAATATAAATAAAAATTATACCACTGAAAACATCATCTTGTCCCGCAAAAAGCAAGCCACCATACAGCTCCATCAGCCAAAAAATAAAAAAGTTATAGCTCTTAGAATAAAGCGATTTTTTCTATGAAATAGTTTTTATTGTGTAAAAGCGCCAAAACATAAAAAAAGATATAAATGCAGTATGGCTGTAAATGTACTGACCCGAGGAATAAAGCTGCCTTATTAATTTTACCACACGCAGAGCTGCATAAAAAAAACTAAAAAAACAATTACTGAATTGTTGGTTTTTGTTTATTCTGCCTCCCAAAAATCAGAATAGAAAGCGATCAAAAAATGTCACATGCCCGAAAATGGTACCAATAAAAACATCAACTTGTCCCGCAAAATACAAGCTATCACATAACTCTGTCGACCGAAATATGGAAAAATTATAGCTCTCAAAATATGGCGATGCAAAAACTAGTCTTTGCAAAAAAAAAAGTTTAGTGTGTGACAGCTGCCAAATGTAAAAACCCGATATGAATCTGGTATCACTGTAATCGCACCGACCCGAAGAATAAAGTCATCTAATCACTTAAACCGCACGAGGAACGGTGTAAATAAATAAATAAAACCAATTCTTCACCTGCTGTTGGTTTGTTCATTCAGCCTCCCAGAGTTCGCAATATGGCTCTGCCCACATTTATCCTGTGCTCTACGCTCAGCGCTTACACCGGGGTTTCCATGTAAATCTCTGAAATACGTGATCCAGACGGAGCCTCCGGCGGAAGATTCCCTGTAATGAGGCAGATGGAGGCACCGTCTGGCCTGTGATCCCACGGTGTCCGTCTTTTTATTAGGCGTGAATAAAAGTGCCGTCGGCCACAGTTTTGCGAGCCTCTGATAAAAAGAACACCGCTGAACAGAGGCCACACAGAGTCCAGAGTAATTAACAAATAAAGTAGCACACTGCAAGGCTAAGTATGTAAACATGAAATATGGAATATGAATAGCATTACTGCTGTAGAAAATAGAAATAAATGAGAAATCTTAGCACATAAATTGGCCAATTCATGTGTATCTGGCAGCCGCGGTAAGGCGTTTCTCAGTGCCAGGACCCTACCAATGTGAATACCTCTCTAAGGGACAGGTACACATGAATTGGCCAATTTATGCGCTAAGATTTCTCATTTATTTCTATTTTCTATAGCAGTAATGCTATTTATATTCCATATTTCATGCTTACATACTTAGCATTGCAGTTTGCTACTTTATTTGTTAATTGTATATGGAGGTAGCTTCTCCTAGTAAGCACCTGTTCACACCTATTTCTCGTATTAGAAGTGCCATCAGTTTTTTCTGTTTACAGAGTCCAGAGTTAGGCCGGTTTCACATGTCCTGATATTTCCAGTATCGGAAAAACCGGTACGGGAGATATACGTGTCCATGTGCACCTGTGTGGCAACCGTGTGCCGCATCAGGAGCGCACATTCCGCCACCTGGGAATCAGCAGTACAGTTACCGCTGTTCCCAATCACCGGGTGCTGAATGCTGCCCTCATCATTGTAACCTGCTGGCGCTGTGATCAGCACAACCAAGGGACAATGATGAGAGTAGTAGTCTGCTACCGCTGTGTCCTAGTGTAAAAATAAGAATAAAATTAAAAAATCCTTATACTCACCTGCCTATCAAAGTAAAAGTGAAGTACCCATAGCTCTTTCTTACATTCAAGCATCTGATGCTGATGCTCAGTCTATGTAGATGGCATCTTAGCTGTTGCTAGGCAACTTCCTTATAAGGTGAGATGCACCTGTAAGATTCCATCACAAGATTCCATCATGACATCACTGCTATTATGACATCATAATTCACAACCACTACTTATACAAGCGTTTACACTTCAGTGTCACTTTGATACCCCGGTGTCATTGTTGTCAGTGTTTAGCTACTTATCTAGTGATATACTGATTGCGCATTTCATTGAAATGTCTGGAATTTCTCCAGACAGACTTCAGGAGTTGGCACTACTCCAGGGGATTCTTACCACCTATACCCCTAACTGTGTGCTACCACTACCCGATGGTGTCCTCAGCTTCACTTACCGGCTGGTTATGGAGCTTGTACGGGACTGCTTGACCAAATACTACCAAGGTCGTATTACCTCAGAATATCTTCAGCATTTACAGCAGAACATCAGGACATTAGTACAACAGGTAAATAGCAGACAATCTGCACAAATTATTATTATTATGTCTAGTTGGTCTCCCTTACTGTATAGTGGTATTATTGGTAGTAATAAAATTTAGACTTTCTTCAGTGTCAGGCAGGGTCATATTTGTAATAGAGATCCCCATTTTGGGAAGAGGGTGTAAAAGTGCAGCATGAGCCTGTATGATTCAAATGTCAGGGCTAGATTTCATTCCTAGTCCAGTCCTTGTCCCTTAGTAAAGACACTTCATTTAGCACCTTAATCCGGATTTCTTATAAATATGTAATTATGATTTTTATTGTGTATAACAAATATTAATAATTTATCTCAGACCATAGAACTAGCCTCACTGATTAGAAATGTAAAGTACCCACAGTTCTTTCTTACATTCAAGCATCTGGTACTGATGCACAAACTATGGTTTTGCCACCTTAACTATTGCTAGGAAACTTCCTTTCACGGTGAGATGCCCCGTTAAGATTCCATCACAAGATTCCATCACGACATCACTGCTATTATGACATCATAATTCACCACCACTAATTATACAAGTGTTTTTATGCTGTATAAAAAATAATAATAATAATAATAATACAAATCAAATAATAATAATGGAATACAAGTTTATTTACAGAAAATTGTTCTTTAGATCGACACCAATATAATATATAAAATGTACCAAATGTGTAGTAATTGTAGCTGCAGATAGACAGGAGTAAAATGGTGACATAAATGGCCTCCTCCATTCTGCACTTTCTCTCATGATTTTCCTTTTGTATTTATTTCCATCTTTATAGGCTGAAGAAAAAGCCCAAAGTGGAAAATTGGCCTTTTTTAAACAACTGGCCCAAAATGTCCTGAATATACTGGCCCGCTCACTGGAGCACCTGGTAAGGAGCCATCATCTTCTATATCACATGTCCTTGTCCCCTCCAGGCAGGCACAGGATATTTCATGACCGCCTGTCCCTGCGGCTCCATCATCTGTGATGGCAGTCTGTACTCAGCGGTGGGAGTTTGTATTTCTGCCTCTGTTTTGCTCGATCATCACAATCTTCCTTCTTGTAAATGCTGCAATTCTGATAACAGAGATCAGTTGTATATACAAGTACCTTATATATTATTGTTGATTTACTGGAGGGAGTGGCTGTGTATAGTCCGTCCAATACTGAAATTACCAGTAAATCCAATGTTTAGTCCTTCCTATCTATTGTATATGATAATTTAGTATTTGTGAAATGTTATACTAATTGTACATATTATAACCATCAGGAAACATCCGAAGGTGACTCCGAAGAGGGGCAAACCGTGAACATGCCTGACCCTAATATTAGTCAGTTAGAGCTAAAAACTGATCTGATTGAAGGTAAGCCGATCATCTAATATTTTACATTCAAATATCCAGATATTATAGAGAATGGCAGAGAATATGTAGATTTACTCTTCATTCCCTGTAATGGAGAGGGATCATGTAATTCTACTTCACGCCTGTGTGGTCTTCTCGGCTCCAAAATGAGGGTCATAGATCCCCAATCATGTAATTGTTCAAAAATACCATATTTTGAAGACTATAAGATGCACCGGACCATAAGAAGCAGGTGAAATTTTGGAGCGGAAAATAGGAAAAACATTTTTTTAATAAAATGGTGGAGCAACTTATAATCCAATTTTGTGGTAACTTTTCTAGGGAAAAGGCGGCGGAAAGATGGCAGCAGCAGGAGTGGGGCGATGCTGCACTGAAGTCCCTGCACTTCCATGGTTTTCAATCTGGTGGACCTTGGGAAAATCTCCACCGGAGGTGGCGCATGCACAGATTGAGATCTCGGGAGACAAGATCTCAATCTGCATGCGCCATCTCCAGAATCCATTTTTCCGAAGTCCACCACACTGAAAATCATGGAAGTGCGGAGTCTCCGGCGACATTTTCTGAAAGCCCAGGGGCCGCTGCATCCTTGCACCGCCGAACACCCCCTCCTCCCAGCCTGGGGCCCACAGCATCGCCCCACTCCTGCCGCCGCCAGCTTCCTGCAGCAGTGACCCTGCGTCCTGGGGCCTCGCTTCACCGCAACCCCCCCCCCCTCAGTAAGCTACGTTGGGATAAGACGCACCCCCATTTTACAGAAAAAAGTGTGTCTTATAACTTGAAAAATACGGTAATCAGATCCTGAACAATCGCCCAGTGTATCTATCTCTGGATGTGCCATAAATACTGTATATTTAGTATGTGCAGAATACCAGATATCTAGTTTTTATATCATTTACAGAGATCTTGTCATGTCCTTCATTATATGGATGTGTTATATATTAAGTACTGATATAGACTGATACATGACATCTTTTCATTATTTTATCATTATTTTAGAAATAACTGTGTCGACGGCCAGTACTGATGGTGGAATATGTGAGACACCAGAGATCCACGAATCTGCCAGTGTAAGTATCAGAGGAGACGTCTGTTTATCATCAGATAACGGGGTATGAATTACACATATAATATTATACCCCAGATGACAATGGGATATCTTTGCTTTTATGTAGATCAGATCTATTGTGAGTAATGATGGCATTGTTATTCTGCCTCTTCTGTGTGATGCCCCTTATCATACCCTGCAGTACAGTGATATCTATGCATGGGGAATATCCCCTTAAAATATAATACTGTCTGTGGAGGGTCCGGCTTGCATCATGTCCTCTACATCTGCTGCAATGTAATCAGCGTGGACATAATATAGAGGAGAAGTTCCTGCATCTGGAGCTTTTATTTTCCTGCAGATTCTATGTCTTAATGTCATTTCTTATTATTTCTAGGCCTTGACCGGATCATTGAACTTGGAGACAAGTCCTAGTAAGACCGACTTTAAACCAATCAAACTGATCAGCAGTGGAGCTTATGGGTGAGCTTTATGTTTGCATAATATACATTTCCTAGTGTTCCTTATGACAATGCTTCTGTCTCTGTGCCCAGCCCGTACAACAGAGAAATGCTCTGAGTCCATACTGTCCACAAGAGATGAGCGAATCAGGCAAAATTCTAATTTGCTTGTTCACGTGGACTTGTGAAAATACGATTCAAGGAGAAATTAATGTCCCTTATTATGCTCTGGGGCCTCACCAGGCCCCAGAACATAATAAGCATAAGAAACATACTTATACTCCCCTTACTGCTCAATTCTCTAGCCCCTCCACTTCTCACCGTCACCCGTCCGGTCCTCACTGCCTCTTCAGTTTGCCACCGCTCACGCTATGCAAGGACTTCAGGCTTTGAGAAGGTCTGAGAGAGTTCTATGCAAGAGCATAAAAAGTCACAACATTGTGACACCGTGACTGTTCTTGCGCTTGTGCATAATCCTCCCAGATCTCATCAATGTTGGAAGTCCCGTCCCAGTATGAGAGGCATTTGGATTTCAGCATTAGCAGCAGAGATTTGAGGATGCGGCAAGGAACGGACGGTTGAGGCGGAGGGGCCGTAGAAGTGAGTATAAAAATTTGTTTATTTTTAAACTTTTTTATGGCCTTTCAAGATTTTGAAAATGGTGGCCAACGCTTGACATTTTGCTAAATCCATGAGTAAGCAAATTACAAAAAACAAAACAAACAAAAAAACAAAACGCCATTTTGGTGAATGCAGAATTTTGCAAAATCTGAGTAGAATTTAATTCCACTCAAATGTGTTAGCTCATGTCTACTGGCCACATCTATATGTCATTATTTAGGTCAGTTAGGACGTGACATAGATGAGGACCTCGCATAGGTCATCATTTATGTTGTGTAACTTGATGGATTTCTACATGGATTTCTAGTGACATCTAGTAGTAACCAGACAATCATGTGATGAGGTTTATAGACAAAATGTTAGTAAGAATTCATTATAAATCATGGATTTTCCTTCTCTCCAGAGCCGTCCACTTAGTGCGACACAAATACACAAGCCAGCTATTCGCTATGAAGAAGCTGGACAAGGAGAACGTGAATATTCCAAGAAGACTTGAACGTGCCTTTCTAGAGAGGGACATCCTAACATTTGCTGATTGTCCCTTTGTGGCCTCCATGTTGTGCTCCTTTCCAACTCCTCATCATCTGTGTATGGTCATGGAGTATGCAGCAGGTAAGTCATATCCATTGTGCCTATATCCAGCCTCAATCTGCTTATCTCTAGCATCTTCTCCATAATCTGAATGTGACCACATGGACGGATACATGTCCATACTGCATTTACTATAAGTTATCTGTTACCAAGATGCCAGGAAAATCATTATCTCTGTGAAAGTCTCTGGTGAATGTCCTCACTGAGAATGGCAAAAATATCCACTGAGGATAAAAGGAGGATTTGACTCAATTCTAACAGTTTGTATAGATGAGCATTTCACAGAGTAATGAATAAGAGGCTTGCAGATGAGGCACGGCTCTGTCTTTTTATATTGGGTCACTCTGCTTTATACGCTCTACATTAGGCCTCTTTCACGCTTCAGTATTTCTGGTACGTGAGGTGACAGTTTACCACACGTACTGGAGACACTGACACATGTGCGCACATGTCAGTGTTTCCACGGACCGTGTGTCCATGTGATCCACACGTAGACATGTCTGTTTTTGGCCAGCAGGACGGATCACACAGACCCATTCAAGTCAATGGTTCAGTGTAAACACATACTGCACACGGATGCCATCCGTGTGACATGTGTCGGCGCCTGGGAATTAGCGATAAAGTTAGCGCCGGGTGCTAAACGCTGCCCTCATCATTGTCCCCTGCCGGCGCTGCGATCAGAACCAGCAGGGGTTAATGATGAGGGTTGTCTTCTCCCAGTGTATTTCTACCTGTAAAAATAAGAATAAAAAAAAAATCTATACCCTCACCTGTCCTAAATGTCCCCCACTGTAATCCATGAGACCGCTCAGCAGAGGAGCCGGGGAGAATGACTCCTGCAGCGAGCGGCCCCGAATCTGCGCTGAGCTCAGCGAGCGGTGTCCTGTCACTCACTGAGCTCAGCTGAGGTCTGGCGTCGCTCGCTGCAGGAGTCATTCTCCCCAGCTCCTCTGCTGAGTAGTCGCATGGATTACAGCAGGAGATACTTAGGACAGGTAGGTGAGTATAAGGGTTTTTTTTTATTTTATTCTTATTTTTACAGGTGGAGACACCGGGAGCAGACTACAACTCTCATTATTAACTCCTGCTGGTGCTGATCGCAGTGCCGGCAGGGGAAAATGATGAGCGCAGCGTTCAGTACCCGGCTTTTGGGAATAACGCTAACTGTACACTGATTCCCAAACGCCGGTACGTGTGCTCCTGATGCGGCACACGGACATCTCCGACACAGGTTTTTCCGGTACCAGAAATATCCGGACGTGTGAAACCGGCCTTATACAGTATATAAAGCAAAACCACAAATGAGACTGCTAACACCTTTAACTAATTATATATTTATTTATTGCAAGATACATAGTATATATAGCTCATACTTTTTTGGCCAGAATAGTGTCTCTTTTTTGTATGAGTTACCTTGTTATTTTTAAATATTTATTCCACGTGACTAATAAAGATTCATGCTTTTATATGGGATGTTGCTTCATTGCACTTATTTGTGCAGCTCTTGCACCTTTGTGGTTTTGCTTCATAGACATTTAGTGCAGTCCTAGTTACTATTCGGGTATGCTCCAATGGAGGGTTTTTTGCATTATTATACAGTATATCTCTGTGTATGACGTCCTGCCCCAATGTCTCCGCTCATTTCTCATTCACACTCCTCATGGGTCATTTACATTGTAACAAACCCTCTCCTGTCATATTTGCTTTCTGCTGTAGGAGGAGACTGTGGCAGTTTTATGAAGAACTATGGGTGTTTACCTGTCCCCTTGGCTCGTCTGTACATTGCAGAAACGGTTCTAGCTGTGGAATATCTGCACAGCTATGGTGTAATGCACAGAGACCTGAAGCCTGAAAAGTAAGTGACACTTGTAGTATAAGAAAGGGGTAAAAAGATATCGTTTATTATACAAACTATTTGCAACTTGGGGCTGACATCCTCTTTTTTTCACAGCCTCCTGATAACGTCAACTGGTCATATTCAAGTTACAGATTTTGGGCTTTCCAAACTCTGCCTCATGAGACCAACATCAGAGATCTACAAGGCTCCAATTGAGGACATCACCAGAGAGTTCCATGATAAGGAGGTAGGCAGGAACTTGTTCTTTACTCATCTCCTCCATTTCTCCTTCTCTTATACTTTCTCATCTAGAAAACGTTTCCACTGATGTTATTTGTCACAATTATGTTCTCTGATCATTATCTCATTCCTCTGTTTTTTCCAGATTGCTGGCTCCCCTCATTACATAGCCCCAGAAGTTATCTTAAAGGAAGGCTATGGAAGGCCAGCTGACTGGTGGTCAATTGGGATCATCCTATATACATTTCTTGTAGGACGTGTACCATTTTATGGGCCTTCCAAATATGACATTTACAGCCATATTGTCAGGGGTAAGTAAAATAATCTGATTGCTGTGTAATGTCATTGTTATTTGAATAGATTAGTTGTGTGATTTAGTTACTTTTGTTAATATAAAAGATTTTTGTTTTGATAAAATAAATTAAGATGTTTCATTTTCTGTAATATTTGCTTTTTACATAACAGATGACATATATTGGAAACTTACTAATTCGGCTTTTCCAGCCACAGCTCGGGATATCATCATTGAGCTGCTCAGAAAAGATCCAGCACAAAGACTTGGGACAGGTAATGTATATAATACTATTATTAATGACTTATTACACCTCTGTGAACAGAAAATGAATAATGAGGATCAGCACTGAGGTTTTGTTCTCTACCAGCTTGGCCATTCCCCATTCTTCATGCTAAGACTTTCAGTACATCTACTTCACTTCGGCTCTGTTACGTCAACCGTTCAGATTAACGCCCCCTTCACACGTCCGTATAAAATCAGTACTGAAACCAGTACCGGAAAAAAACAGTACTAGTGTCATCAGTGTTTTGAATCCGTGTGCCATCAGTGTGCCATCAGTGTTTTTCCGGTACGGCAAAGAAAAAGAAATGATAAAGTATCTCTTATACTTTGTAATGTTAAACAGATACAGCGTAAGGAAGGCACACAAATGGCACACGGATGCCATCTGTGTGATGTACGTGTTTTTCAGGGTCCCATAGACTTGTATTGGCACTTGTCATCTGTGCTGCCACAAAAAAACAGCAGCATAGATGATAATGGGTACGGGTGGCATACGTGAAAGAAAAATGGATGCCACATGTAGTGCAAACACGGATATGTGTAGGAGGCCTAAGAAACTTGTCTCTTTGACAATAACTATATCACTATTCATTGTTTTCCTTTTCAAGGAGGAGCAAATGAGATCAAATTTCATCCATTCCTGCGTAACTTAGATTTTGACAACCTTCTAAGTCAGAAGTCGCTGTTCATTCCTGATCTTGAGTCAGAAGAGGATACCATCTACTTTGACAGTAAGTAGAATGAGACATCATCTGCAGAAAGCTGCTGTGTGTCTTGTATTTCATTTTAAGTGAGAATCAGTCCCCACCTTGATTCATGATCAAATGGTGACTGTTCAGGACAAAGTATTATGCTAATAATCTCGATTAACTCTTGTACTTTTCAGCTCGATGTAGCAGACATCAACATATTGATTCAGATGAGGGGGACACAAGTGAAGATAATGACTGGCCGGAAAGCCAAAACTTTCTATCATCTTCGCATAGGCTTTCTAAAGTAAGTATGTGACCAATAAGATCCATACAACCTGTAATTAAAATAAAATTGTAAAATATTAAAATATTTTTTTTTCCTCTTTGTATTAGCTCTGTTCCATCCATACCAAGATGATGAACAATGAAGAACCCAAGTCACCTCCAGGGTATTCACCAGAAAGTGCAAAACAGTCAGACATGTGAGCAAATTATTTTTATGGGGTCCATTCTGATATGTGTTCACAACACCAAATTCAAGACGAGTGTAAGTCGATACTAAATCCAGTATCGATGACCACATGATTGCTGATCACCATGTTTCTGACTTGTGATAACGCTGGTGATGAAAGTTGATAACTATGACCAGCTTTAATTTCCAGTTCATTACAGGAAAATAAATATTGCTAGTGATTCTCCATTTTTGCTGGTAGAAGAGGGTCTTGAGCACAGCATCCCCTTCATGTTATTCAGATGTCCTAATGGGCTTTGCAGACAGGTGTTGTATCCGTATCTATTGTTTTCACTTGTAATTTATATGTTTTTCTTCTACCAAACAGACAGAAAGATTCTCCCCCCTCTAAGTCTGAAGACAACCAGACGCAGAAAGATTCTCCCCCTTCTAAATCTGATGACAACCAGACACAGAGAGATTCTCCCCCTTCTAAATCTGAGGATGACAACCAGACACAGAGAGATTCTCCCCCCTCTAAGTCTGATGACAACCAGACGCAGAAAGATTCTCCCCCCTCTAAATCTGATGACAACCAGACGCAGAAAGATTCTCCCCCCTCTAAGTCTGATGACAACCAGACGCAGAAAGATTCTCCCCCCTCTAAATCTGATGACAACCAGACGCAGAAAGATTCTCCCCCCTCTAAATCTGATGACAACCAGACGCAGAAAGATTCTCCCCCCTCTAAATCTGATGACAACCAGACGCAGAAAGATTCTCCCCCCTCTAAATCTGATGACAACCAGACGCAGAAAGATTCTCCCCCTTCTAAATCTGATGACAACCAGACACAGAGAGATTCTCCCCCCTCTAAGTCTGATGACAACCAGACGCAGAAAGATTCTCCCCCTTCTAAATCTGAGGATGACAACCAGACACAGAGAGATTCTCCCCCCTCTAAGTCTGATGACAACCAGACGCAGAAAGATTCTCCCCCCTCTAAATCTGATGACAACCAGACGCAGAAAGATTCTCCCCCCTCTAAGTCTGATGACAACCAGACGCAGAAAGATTCTCCCCCCTCTAAATCTGATGACAACCAGACGCAGAAAGATTCTCCCCCCTCTAAATCTGATGACAACCAGACGCAGAAAGATTCTCCCCCCTCTAAATCTGATGACAACCAGATGCAGAAAGATTCTCCCCCCTCTAAATCTGATGATGATAAGCAGAGGCAGAAAGATTCTTCCCCCTCTAAATCTGATGACAACCAGACGCAGAAAGATTCTTCCCCCTCTAAGTCTGATGATGACAAGCAGTGTTTCACTGCTGAAGGCAGACAGTCATCCATATTGTCAGGTATGTATAGCTCTATAGGTCATTCTATTGCAGCCTGTGTCAAAAAGTGTAATGTGAAAACAGCCCAACATTTCATTTTATAAAAATCCTCACTCTTAGGCTGTGTGCCCACGATGCGTTTTTCAAGCGTTTACGCTGCGGAATTTCTACAGCGTAAACACTTGGGAAACGCTTGGTAAACCTTCCCCCATGGTCTCCAATGCAATTCCGCACTTTCAATGCCCATGCTGTGTATTTTTCCGCAGCGTTTATGCTGCGCTCAAAAATACGCAGCATGTCCATTAATTTTGCGGACGCGCAGCGTAATCGCCGCCATTGACTTGCATTAGAACGCGCTAATTCCGCAAGACTGCATCTGTACTTGCGTAATTGGCGCTTTCTAATGTGCGGATGGTACCCAAGTCTGGAGGAGAGGAGACTCTCATCCAGACCTGGGTACCATAGAATCTGTAAAGAAAAGAATTTAAAATAAAAAATAAAGCTTATAATCACCTTCCGATGTCCTCCCAGTGTTTTGTCCACGCCGTCCGGTCTCTTGCAATGCTCGCGCTGTTGTGAAGGACCTGTCATGACGTCACTGAGTCATGTGACCCATCACATGACTCAATGACGTCACCGCAGGTCCTTCACAGCACCGCGAGCATTGCAAGAGACCGGACGCAGCAGAGATGACACCGGGAAGACACCGGAAGGTGAGTATAATCTTTTTTTTTTCATTTTTTACCATTCTTATTCTTTTTTTTAACTATTACTCGGTCACACTATATAAATCCATGCCGGTTGCATGGATTTAAATAGTGTGACCAACTTGTCAAGCACTTTTCCAAGTGATGCTCAAAATCGTTTGGAAAACTTCTTGAAAAAACGCATGCGAAAGCGCATGTAAAAATGCTGAAAAAACGCTTCTCTCTGGCAGAAAAAACGCATGTAAATCTGCATGTAAATCTGCATACGTTTTTTTCTGCCAGAGAGAGGCAAAAACGCTCTGCATCAAATCTGCTACGTGGGCACATAGCCTCATAGGTTATAATTTTTAATGCATAAGAAGCCATTCAGTCTTCTGCCAAACTGATTCTGAATACTGCACCCATGGCTCCATCTAGGCCTATACTGATCCTTATCACCTTAAGAATGCACTGAGGTTTTAGCTAACTTATTTTAAGATATTACTTGCAGGATGCCGCAGTGTTATCATGTTAATAAGGGGACATAGTTCCCTGGCTAGACACCACATATCGGAAAACCTACAGGTTTCATATTAATCAGTTCACAAGGCAATCTAATTCTCAGACCC
The DNA here is from genome assembly GCF_046119375.1 of Phyllobates terribilis. Taxonomy (NCBI): domain Eukaryota; kingdom Metazoa; phylum Chordata; class Amphibia; order Anura; family Dendrobatidae; genus Phyllobates; species Phyllobates terribilis. The sequence continues at coordinate 276,733 of NW_027363384.1, read as the reverse complement.
TCAGGTGGTTTTATGTATATATGACATATTCTCTCTATTATGGTGCAATAATCAATTACCGGGACTACAGGGTACAAGAATAACAGAATTCTATATAAAGATACAAAGCTAATCTTTTAGGAGTTTATAATATACATCTTTTTCTTGTTTTTTTTATCAGAATCACCAGTTCAGGGGAAAAGAAAATCTGCATCGAAAGATCGACAAAAAACAGAGAAGGTAGAAGAGAGAAGAAGTAGAAGAGGTAAGTGTAACAATAAGCTCCATGTTGCATGATGTCAGTCAGTGAGAAGGAGTCATGTGGAGCAGATATTATCTGTAGGATTACTGACAATGACCCCGTACATCTGTATGGATACGACTCCTCTATCATCCTGTCACAGTGACACTACAGTAGTATCCTCTAATACATACATGTCAAACTCTGGCCCGTGGACCAAACCTGGCCCGCAGGGTGGTTATATTTGACCCACGACAACAGAACCACCACCACTATTTGGGGCCATTATTCTGTATGGAGGACAATGTGGGGCCCATTATACTGTACGGAGGACTATGTGGGGCCATTATTCTGTATGTAGGATTATGTGGGGTCCAAGTTTTTCATTTTGGCCCTCTGTGTGTTTGAGTGTGACATCCCTGCTCTAATATGTAGTCCCATTACTTACATTAGTTATGTCTCTTTGTCTCCTCTCACAGGTTCCACCTTCCGCCGGCTGATATCATCTTGCCGGCGTGGATTATCCAGGGTTGCTCGCTCCATCAGACAAAGCTGCATATTTGCTCCCTGTCATCGGAGCAACACAAACATCTCAATGTGAAAAACCCTTCATGTCTAGTGCCTAGTACAGCATGTCCACCATTAAAGATGCACCTGTGTGGAAGGACTTGTACCATCTACCTGTGGCCTTCTGACCAGCAAGTAACATCTGCAGAAGAAGGCCCTCCAAGAACATCTCTTCATTCTTCCATGTAATTCTTAATAAAAAAAAAACTAAAAAGAATCATTTCAAATTGATTAATGTCCCTTTGCATTTAATGTAATACTACTGACATTTATGGCATATCAGTACTAAACATCATATATGTCTGATGAGAGAATATCGTTTCCATGTTTCATGTTAATCCTCTAATCCTCAGCCAAAAGTGGAAGAGAAGACCAGTGATTCTGTTACATCTACGAATGACAGTCAATCCAGGGAAAAACACCTTCTGATCCATACATTTTTCAGGCACTCTGATCCTTTTACCTTCATGTGGCTCTACTTAAGGTTTATGTATAAGAACCAGTTGGATTCAGTACTGGGCATCCTGGGGGTCCCAGCAGCCACATCCCAATTGTTCAACTAAAAAAGACATACTGTATTATAGTGTGATATATATATATATATATATATATATATATATATATATACACACTGTGTGCAGAATTATTAGGCAAATGAGTATTTTGATCACATGATACTTTTTATACATGTTGTCCTACTCCAAGCTGCATAGGCTTGAGAGCCAACTACCAATTAAGTAAATCTGGTGATGTGCATCTCTGTAATGAGGAGGGGTGTTGGCTAATGACATCAACACCCTATATAAGGTGTGCTTAATTATTAGGCAACTTCCTTTCCTTTGGCAAAATGGGTCAGAAGAGAGATTTGACGGGCTCTGAAAAGTCCAAAATTGTGAGATGTCTTGCAGAGGGATGCAGCAGTCTTGAAATTTCCAAACTTTTGAAGCGTGATCACCGAACAATCAAGCGTTTCATGGCAAATAGTCAACAGGGTCGCAAGAAGCGTGTTGGCCAAAAAAGGCGCAAAATAACTGCCCATGAATTGAGGAAAATCAAGCGTGAAGCTGCCAAGATGCCATTCACCACCAGTTTTGCCATATTTCAGAGCTGCAATGCTACTGGAGTATCAAAAAGCACAAGGTGTGCGATACTCAGGGACATGGCCAAGGTAAGGAAGGCTGAAAAACGACCACCTTTGAACAAGAAGCATAAGATAAAACGTCAAGAATGGGCCAAGAAATATCTTAAGACTGATTTTTCAAAGGTTTTATGGACTGATGAAATGAGAGTGACTCTTGATGGGCCAGATGGATGGGCCAGAGGCTGGATCAGTAAACGGCAGAGAGCTCCACTCCGACTCAGATGCCAGCAAGGTGGAAGTGGGGTACTGGTATGGGCTGGTATCATCAAAGATGAACTTGTGGGACCTTTTCGGGTTGAGGATGAAGTGAAGCTCAACTCCCAGACCTACTGCCAGTTTCTGGAAGACAACTTCTTCAAGAAGTGGTACAGGAAGAAGTTGGTATCGTTCAAGAAAAACATGATTTTCATGCAGGACAACTCTCCATCACATGCATCCAACTACTCCACAGCGTGGCTGGCCAGTAAAGGTCTAAAAGAAGAAAAAATAATGACATGGGCCCCTTGATCACCTGATCTGAACCCCATAGAGAACCTGTGGTCCATCATAAAATGTGAGATCTATAGGGAGGGAAAACAGTACACCTCTCGGAACAGGGTCTGGGAGGCTGTGGTGGCTGCTGCACGCAATGTTGATCGAAAACAGATCAAGCAACTGACAGAATCTATGGATGGAAGGCTGTTGAGTGTCATCATAAAGAAAGGTGGCTATACTGATCACTAATTTTTTGGGTTTTTGTCTTTGCATGTCAGAAATGTTTATTTCTATATTTTGTGCACTGATATTGGTTTACCTGGTGAAAATAAACAAGTGAGATGGGATTATATTTGGTTTTTATTAAATTGTCTAATAATTCTGCACAGTAATAGTTACCTGCACAAACAAATATCCTCCTAAGATAGCCAAATCTTAAAAAAACCACTCCAACTTCCAAAAATATTAAGCTTGGATATTTATGAGTCTTGTGGGTTGATTGAGAACATAGTTGTTGATCAACAATAAAAATAATCCTCTAAAATACAATTTGCCTAATAATTCTGCACACCGCGTATATCTATATATATAATCGTCTTATCCCGTCTGTCTGTCTGTCTGTCTGTCGGGGAAATCCTGCGTCACTGATTGGTCCAGCAGCGGCCAATCAGCGACGCGGGATTTCAGAAAAAAGATGGCGGCCGTTAGAGGCTCATCTGCGGGACGGAGCTCAGCGGCGATGCAGCCGGGAGATGACTGGCGCGAGGCTCTCATCTCCCGGCCGCTAGCAGCAGAAGAACCCCGACCGGCGAGCAGCCGCTCATCTCCCGGCTTCTCGCAGCGGAAGTAGCCGCACAGGCAGTGGCGTTGACCTCCATGCGGCTAGGGTGTCAAGGGAGGACCGGGGAGCGGCGCTGCGGGTCGGGATACTTCTGCTGCGAGAAGCCGCTCATCTCCCGGCTTCTCGCAGCGGAAGTAGCCACACAGGCAGCGGCGCTCCCCGGTCCTCACCAATACGATTCTGCTCCCCGGTCCTCACCTATACGATTCGCTGATTGGTCGCGGTCTCTGGCCGCGACCAATCAGTGATCTTGGCGCAAAAGTTAAACACCGCTGTGCTGATTGGTCGCGGCCGCTGCCCGCGACCAATCACCGATTTGGACGCCACATTTAAATAGCGGCCACGACCAATCACCGATCTTGGCGCAACATTTAAACACTGCTGTGCTGATTGGTCACAGACGCTGCCCGCGACCAATCAGCGATTTTGGCGCCAAATTTAAACACTGCTGTGCTGATTGGTCGCGGACGCTGCCCGCGACCAATCAGCGATTTTGGCGCCAAATTTAAACAATGCTCTGCTGACTGGTCGCGGATGCCAGCCACGACCAATCAGCGAGATTGGCGCCAAATTTATACAACGCTCTGCTAATTGGTCGCGGACACCAGCCACGACCAATCAGCGAGATTGGCGCCAAATTTAAACAATGCTCTGGCGCCAAATTTAAACAACGCTCTGCTGATTGGTCGCGGTCGGCTGGCGGCCGCGACCAATCAGCGAGATTGGCGCCAAATTTAAACACCACTCTGCTGATTGCGCCCAGTCGGCCGCATACATATTCTAGAATACCCGATGCGTTAGAATTGGGACACCATCTAGTATATATATAAATATATTCACTTGTGGAAAACCCTTTTAACTAGGGCTGTGGTGTCAGTAAGTCAAATTTCCAACTATAATAATTACTAATACCAAATATACTGCAACAAATAATAGTAAATATTCAGCAATTTATGCATGAAAATAATTTATAATATACAATATTAACACTATATAAGTATTTACATTTTTTTCTACCTGCAGTTGGAGTTGGTACGTTCTTCTGATACTAACTCCACAGCTCGGCTTTTCCTTCTTTCCTGCTCCTCTAACATAAAAGTACAGCAATTAATTACGACAAGTTAATCATTTAAATGCTGCTGTCAATCTCTGACAGCAGCACGTAAATGTAACCAGTGCCACTGCTTCCATTTACCAGCTCCCATCTGTGCCCTGTGACATGATCTCGGGGGCTGATGGGTCACTAGGACAGTGAGGGCCCTGTGCCCGCTGTCTTGGTGCTCCTCTGGAGCTCATCTATATGCTGAGCTTCAAAGGAGACCGAGATTTAGGCTACCGTCCCACTATCAGTATTTGGTCCAATTTCACCACAAATGGATTTTTTTCCCCATTTTTAGTACATTGAATAGTAAAATGAATCATTCAAAACTACAAGTAACCCCAAAGTCATGCCAGTTTCCATGGCCCAGAAGATTCTCTGAAGGAAGAGTGTCATTGGGTGACTGCTTCTTTGGTAAATACCATAAACATTAGCACTTAAAAAGGTCCATATGTCTGGAACCGTATAGATGATTTCGAAAGAAGCAAAAAAAAGCTCAGTGATAAGAAACAGATGATGGTTATTAATGAAACACACTAACTGGGTCACATTTAAAAGTGGTGTACCCCAGGAGTCAGTATTGGGACTTCTATTTAATACAATTATTAATGACCTTTTGGGGGGTATACAGAGTAAAATTTCAATATTTTCAGATGATCGTAAACTCTGCAAGGTTATCAGTACATAGGAGGATAATGTAATATTACAGAGGGATTTATGTAAGCTTGAGGTTTGGGCTGAAAAATGGCAATTGAAGTTTAATGTAGATAAATGTTCTTGCTTGGGACAAATTACAATGTACAATTATGTACTAAACACTGGGAAAACCATCACTGGAAAAGACTTGGGTGTATGGGTGGACAGCAAACTCAACTTTAATAACCAGTGCTAGGCCGCTGCTGCCAAGGCAAATAGAACCATGGAAGCATTAAAAGAGGCATAGATGCTTATGATAAGAACATAGTTTTGTCTGTATACAAGTCACTAATTCAGCCACATTTAGAATACTGTGTATAATTTTGGTCTTTGGTGTATAAGACGGACATAGTTGAACTAGGACGTATGCAGACAAATGCAACCAAGGTTATTAAGGGAATTGGTGCACTGCAATTCCAAGACAGGTTATCAAAGTTAGGGTTATTCAGTTTGGAATAATGAAGGTTTAAGGGCGATCTTATTACAATGTACAAATATAAGAAGAAACAGTATAGAGATCTTATTAAGGAACTTTTTACATATAGACCTTCAACGATGACAAGGAGGCACCCTCTCCTACTAGAAGAAAGATGGTTTCTCAGTCATCATAGATGGCGATTCTTTACTCTAAGAATAGTGAAATTACGGGACTTTCGGGAACATAAACATCACAGTAAAAGATAATGCCTTACCAACACCAGGTCAGATTACCAGTGCACCGCAGGATGCAGCAAGCCTCCATGATAAAGGCGGGGGCAGCACATGTGCAAAATACTAATGCCGACAGCCACTCACTAACCTACCAATTCTTGGAGGGGGTGGCTGTGTAGTATTATGCATGCACACCGATGGAGTTGTGAGCTTGCGTATTTTGGCCAAAATATCGTCCAATACCTCATGTGGTGTACTTATCTTATATACTATTTTTCATCTTTTTTGCACATCTTTTTGCAGGATGCAGCCAGGCCTCTTTAGTGTTGGCTGGGTGAATTGGGGCGTCTGTCCTGTGAGGGTGCATGTATATAGTTCTGGGCAACCCGCCTGATCTAATACTATGGGCGTCATCAATACGCTGCAAGCAAGACATCAATAGGCTGCAAGCCAGACACTGTGTATCACACATATCTGTGTGACTGGCGCCCTATGCAGACTCCATCGGTGTGCATGTATAATACTACACAGCCACCCCCTCCATGAATTGGTAGGTTAGTGAGTGGCTGTCTGCATCAGTATTTTGCACATGTGCTGCCCCCGCCTTTATCATGGAGGCTTGCTGCATCCTGCAGTGCATTGGTAATCTGACCTGGTGTTGGTAAGGCATTATCTTTTACTGTGATGTTTTTTGAAATTATGTCCAATGTTCACCATTTTTAATATTCAGACTTTCGGGAACATCATATTGTAATTGTTGATTTACTAAACAAGTTCAAGTATGGCCCGGATGCTTTTGTTGAAAAATATATTACAGGTTATGGGAACTAGATTCTGTGATAGGACGTTCATCCAGGGAACTAGTCTAATTGCCATTAGTGGAGTTGGGAAGGATTTTTTCGTTAATAGGGGGCAATTAGCATCTGCCTCATGGGTCTTTTGCCTTCCTTTGTATCAACATGTTAGGTTATAGGTAGAACACAATGGATGTCTTCTTTCAATGTACTGTGTGGGGAAATGTATTGTCAGGGGGAATCATACTGTACATCATGCTGTGTGTAATAGGACCGTGGGGGCATCATATTGAGTGTGATAGCCACTGTGGGGCCATGAAAGTGGTATCATACTGTGTGTAGGCATATATGAGGAATTGGACTAGATTAGAATACTGGCATTCGAGAAAGAATGTCACACCGATTGTACTCCCGGGATTATGGTGTGCTGTGTAATAATATATGGTAGCAGGACCCCTCTAGTCTTCATTCCAGGTATACTAACTGCTCAGTGTTACATTGATTTGGTCGTGGAACCAGTGATATGGACATTTCTTAAACGTGCCTCAGTAACTATTTTTCAACATGGAAATGTTAAGCTACATGTTGCAGGTGCTACTGTGAGCAGCATGCTTGACTTAAACATGATACCATGGCCAGAAGCATCTCCGGATTTGACTCCCATCAAGCACTTCATTGGTCGAGCATTGCAAAAGGAGTTGCCGTCAGCAGATCTTGATGATTTGTGTGCCCAAGTGCATTCATTATTCCTCTCTGCTCTGCCTTGCTCACCGCTCCAGCGGTTCCTCTCTGCTCTGCCTTGTCCACCGCTCCGGCGGTTTCGCCCTGCTCTGCCTTGCTCACCGCTCTGGCGGTTCCTCCTGCTCTGCCTTGCCCACCGCTCCGGCGGTTTCGCCCTGCTCTGCCTTGCTCACCGCTCTGGCGGTATCTCTCTGCTCTGCCTTGCCTACCGTTCCAGCGGTTCCTCTCTGCTCTGCTTGTCTACCGCATCTGCGGTTCTGTTCCTGAATCCCAGTTTGTACTGGACCCTATCCAGCCTGCGCTCCAACCTGCTAGTGCCTCCCTGTCTGCACTCCAGCCGTGTTTGCCAGTACCCCCCTGTCTGCATACCAGCCGTGCCTTGCCAGTGCCCTCCTGTCTGCATACCAGCCGTGCTTGTCAGTATCCTCTTGTCTGCACTCCAGCCGTGCCTGCCAATACCCAACTGTCTGTGTGCCAGCCTAACCTGCCCGTTCCTGCATTCCCCGGTGTGGGTCAACAGCTGTGACAGGGGTCTAACCTGGAGTAGCACCTGGTCCCTCTGCTCGGCTCCTCCTTGGTTCACGGAGTCGTTAGCCTCCGTGCGACCTTGGTCGGATCGGGTAGATACTTAGTTATGCCCCTCCAGGCACTCCTCGGTTCATGGTACAGTGGGATCACTAATCACGCTCACGCCAGTCAGTCCAGGCACGAGTGTAACAGTTTTATTTATGTTGTATCGTGTTTGAAGGTTGCCTTTTCCTGATGGCAGGTTTCAGCTCTTTCCAAAGATGCTCAATAGGATTTAGGTCAGGGCTCATAGAAGGCCACTTCAGAATAGTTGAAAGTTTTCCTCTTAGCCGTTCTTGGGTGTTATAAGCTGTGTGTTTTGGGTCATTATCCTGTTGCAAGACCCATGACTGAGACCAAGCTTTCTGACAATGGGTAGCACATTTCTCTCTAGAATCCCTTGATAGTCTTGAGATTACATTTTACCCTGCACAGATTCAAGACACCCTGTGCCAGATGCAGCAAAGCAGCCCGAGAACATAACAGAGCTCCTCCATGTTTCACAGTAGGGACAGTGTTCTTTTCTTGATATGCTTCACTTTTCCGTCTGTGAACATAGTGCTGATGTGCCTTGCCAAAAACTTCAATGTTTGTCTCATCTGTCCATAGGACATTCTCCCAGAAGCTTTGTGGCTTGTCAACATGTAGTTTGGCAAATTCCAGTTTGGCTTTTTTATGAAATTTTTTTCAACAATGGTGTTCTCCTTGGTCGTCTCCCATGAAGTCCACTTTGGATCAAACAACAACGGATGGTGCGATCTGACACTGATGTTCCTTGAGCATGAAGCTCACCTTTAATCTCTTTAGAAGTTATCCTGGGCTCTTTTGTTACCATTCGAATTATCCGTCTCTTTGATTTGTCATCAATTTTCCTCCTGCTGCCACGTCCAGGGAGGTTGGCTACAGTCCCATGGATCTTAAATTTCTAAATAATATGTGCAACTGTAGTCACAGGAACATCAAGCTACTTGGAGATGGTCTTATAACCTTTACCCTTAACTTGCTTGTCTATAATTTTCTTTCTAATCTCCTGAGACAACTCTTTCCTTTGCTTCCTCTGGTCCATGTTGAGTGTGGTACACACCATGTCACCAAACAGCACAGTGAGTATCTGTAGCCCTATATACAGGCCCACTGACTGATTACAAGATTGTAGACACTTGTGATGCTAATTAGTGGACACAACTTGATTTAACATGTATCTGTTGTCACATTATTTTCAGGGGTACCATCATTTTTGTCCAGGCCTATATCATGAGTTACATTTTTTAAAAACTTCTGTGGAAGCAGGGTTGAAAAGCAATGTCTGACTTCCATTTGTTCATTTTCATAGATTTTTAATTTATTATTACTTTTGTCAGATTCAAATTATTTCTGTGACCATTGTGGGTTTTTCCTTTCATTAAACGAGGAGTACCAACAATTTTGACCACGTATGTATGTATGTACAAACACACACACACACACATATGTATATATATATATATATATATATATATATATATATATATATATACACACATACACACATACATACATATATATATATATACACACACATATATATACACACACACATATATATACACACATACATATACATACATACACATATATATACACACACATACATATATATATAGTGATGTAGCAGACATCCCTTTAATGGTTTGGTGTGTTTTTGAATGACCATGTACCTTCCTCTTTAACGGACTGGTCACATGACTGTGACATCACACAGGTCCTTATGCACACAGAGGGTGTGGACACATGACTCTGACATCAGTTAAGGTCCTATCTGTGTGTGTGCTGCAGTATATATAAACCCTGTGTGATTTGTGACAGGTGTGTTCCGGTGTGTAGGAGTTCCTGGGTGTTGGGAGCTCCTGTGTGGGCACCGTGTGAGCGGCACGAGGCTGTTCCCTGTGTGTGGGGAACACCGCTCGTGGGAAGCCTGGTGAGGCCTGGTGGACTCCGGTGGAGGTGAAGCCTGGATCCCTGTGAGAGTGTGGGGGATGCCAGTAAGCCTCGGAGTGCCACACAAGCACACAAATTTTGGGGTCCATTTTTTCTTGTTAGCCCTGTGAAAATAAAAAAAATTGGGTCTAAAGTAACATTTTTGTGAAAAAAGTTAAATGTTCATTTTTTTCTTCCACATTCAAAAAATTCCTGTGAAGCATCTGAAGGGTTAATAAAGTTCTTGAATGTGGTTTTGAGCACCTTGAGGGGTGCAGTTTTTAGAATGGTGTCACTTTTGGGTATTTTCTGTCATAAAGACCTCTCAAAGTGACTTCAAATGTGATGTGGTCCCTAAAAAAATGGTTTTATACATTTTGTTGGAAAAATGAGAAATCGCTGGTCAACTTTTAACCCTTATAGCTCCCTAACAAAAAAAAATTTTGGTTCCAAAATTGTGCTGATGTAAAGTAGACATGTGGGAAATGTTATTTATTAACTCTTTTGTGTGACATATCGCTCTGATTTCAGGGCTTAAAAATTCAAATTTTGAAAATCGCAAAATTTTCAAAATTTTCGCCAAATTTCCATTTTTTTCACAAATAAACGCAAGTGATATCGAAGAAATTTTTCCACAATCATGAAGTACAATATGTCACGAAAAAACAGTCTCAGAATCAGGGGGATCCGTTGAAGCGTTCCAGAGTAATTACCTCATAAAGTGACAGCGGTCAGAATTGTAAAAATTGGCCCGGTCATTAACGTGCAAACCACCCGCGGGGCTTAAGGGGTTAAAGAGAACCTGTCACGTCCTAGCTGCCCTCTACACTGCCCCCATAGCGTTGGTAGTGACGCAATGTGCATCACTAGCAAGCTGTTTTCATGAAAATCACTGCAGCTATAATGAATTTATAACGTTTAATATACTTATATCTAGGGCCGGCTCCAGGTTTTTCTGGGCCCCGGGCGAGTCTCAGTGGGCCCCTCTAACACATACCACGATTCATGATGCACAGATACCGCAGAGAAATCTATATATATAGTACAATGCAAAGATTTCACTTCTTACATTACATGAGTGATATCTACTGTAAATTCTACAATAGCTCAGAAGCCGGCGAATCCTCGCAGCACACAGTGCAGACCGGACAATATAGTCCTCCATACAGTATTATGGGCACCACTAAGTCCTCCATACAGTTTTATGGGCCCCATTATATATTGCTCCATACAGAATAATGACCCCACATAGTCCTCGTACAGTATAATGGGCACCACATATCTCCATACAGAATACTGGCCCCCATATAAGGCCGCATACGGAATACTGGCCCCCATATAAGGCTCCATAAAGGAATACTGGCCCCCATATAAGGCCCCATACGGAATACTGGCCCCCATATAAGGCTCCATACAGAATACTGGCCCCCATATAACGCTCTATACAGGATACTGGTCCTCTTATAAAGCTCCATACAGGATACTGGCCCCCATATAACGCTCCATACAGGATACTGGTCCCCTTATAACGCTCCATACAGGATACTGGCCTCCATATAATGCTCCATGCAGGCTGTTACCCCCCACATAATGCCCCATACAGGCTGTCTCCCCCCTTATAATGCTCCATGCAAGCTGTTACCCCCCACATAATGCCCCATACAGGCTGTCCCCCCACCGTATAATGCTCCGTGCAGGCTGTTCCCCCCACATAATGCACTAAGCAGGCTGTCCCTCCCCCTTATAATGCCCCATGCAGGCTGTTCCCCCCTTATATTGCCCCATGCAGGCTGTCACCCCTCCTCTTTATAATGCCCCATGCAAGATGTCACCCCCTCTCTCTATAATGCCCCAAACAGGATGTCACCCCCCCTCTTTATAATCCCCAATCAGGATGTCACCCCCCCTCTTTATAATGCCCCATTCAGGATGTCACCCCCTCTCTTCATAATGCCCCATGCAGGATGTCACTCCCCTCTGTTTATAATGCCCCATGCAGGATGTCACCCCCTCTCTTTATAATGCCCCATGCAGGATGTCACCCCCTCTCTTTATAATGCCCCATGCAGGATGTCACCCCCTCTCTTTATAATGCCCCATGCAGGATGTCACCCCCTCTCTTTACAATGTCCTATGCAGGATGTCACCCCCCTCTCTTTATAATGCCCCATGCAGGATGTCAGCCCCCCTCTCTTTATAATGCCCCATGCAGGATGTCACCCCCTCTCTTTATAATGCCCCATGCAAGATGTCACCCCCCTCTCTTTATAATGCCCCATGCAGGATGTCACCCCCTCTCTCTATAATGCCCCATGCAGGCTGTCACCCCCTCTCTCTATAATGCCCCATGCAGGATGTCACCCCCCCTCTCTTTATAATGCCCCATGCAGGATGTCACCCCCCCTCTCTTTATAATGCCCCATGCAGGATGTCACCCCCCCATATTATGCCCCATGCAGGATGTCACCCCCCCCCCCCATATTATGCCCCATGCCTCCATACATTAAAAAAAAAATCAAATACTCACCTCCCTCCTCACCTGCTGCAGCTGCTCGGGTCGGGACTCCAGCGTTGGCGGCGTCTTTCCGCTCTGTGCTCCCTGTGACAGCTCAGGGGGAGGGCGCGGTGGAAAGACTTCACCGCACCCTCTGACCTGAGACGTCACAGAGAGTGCAGAGCAGGAAGACGGCGGATCTGCAGAGGCACGGGGAGAGGTAAGTATCCGGCTGCCGGGGCCCTGAGCAAGCGGGGGAGAAGGGCGGGCGCTGACACCGCTCTCCTCCGCCCATAGCCCAACGGGGTGCGCGACCGCCAGTGGGCCCCCCTGCCTGCTCAGGGCCCCGGCACTTGCCCGGGTGCGCCGGGTGCTGACGCCGGCCCTACTTATATCCTACCTGCCTTTTCAATCATAGGGGCGTGCTTGTCATATTCAGTCAAGGGCGAGCGCAGCATTCACTCACTGCTGGCGCCGTCCATGTATTTGAATCCTGTTCCTGACCAGCGCTGATATTGTGGGACGCAGGCGCACTTGTAGATGTCCGGCCGCCTGCGCAGTGAGGCTCTGTGATTACCAGATTCACTGCGCATGCTCTGGGAACATAGCGCGTTAAAGCGCATGCGCAGTGAGGCTGTGTGATTATGACTTTTTCTTCACTTTGAAAATTGTTTAAGTTGGCTGAGGGACTGGGTGGTTTACCTAGGACAAGGAATGGCCATGTGTAAGAAAAACCGCTACTGATTGTAAATTACAGATTCTGTTAACTACAATAAATAAGTTGGTTAACAAGAAACACTTTGATATAGTGCACTACACAATACAGTTCTCTTTTACACACTGTATAGTTTGCTAAAAGGCACACGTTTTAGTGGGAGAGGCTGAAAAATGAACGAGTAATACAACCGTTTATGGATGCTGTAGTGTGGACCCCTAGAGTCAATTCTCCTGGTGGGCCCTAGGCACCCCAGTCCGACCCTGTATGAGGCCTTTACATGGTATCAACGCCTGCGAAGAGAACGCCACATCATAGTAATAGCAGAATCACAAATATAAGATTATATGAACAGATTAAAGCAAGATTTCTATTGCTGGCTGCAGAATGAGTTAACTGGGATATCATCAGTGAGTTTGATCTGACTGGAGAAGTAACTACTCTTGTTTTTATTCTTTTGAGCTCCATTCAGCTAATTTATGATTTATCACCTTCCCTGAGCATACATGGAAATCATGGGGTCCCATAGCAGAAGTAATAATTAAGCCCCCACAAAAAAACATTAATATTCAGCGGGGTCACAGAAGAGCATACCTCACAAGTTTGCAACCCTTCCATAGTAATTTTGCCCCAATTGAAGCCCCCTAGTGTTCCCACGTACTAAGATACTCCTTTAATGGCCAAAAATGTGCCCCCAAACACAGTAAGATACCCCCACAGTGAATTTCTCCACTGTACCCTCCACACATACAGTATGATGACTCTACAGTACCCCCGCAAAGTATGATAAAGCCCAGTGACCTCTACACAGTATGATGGCCCCCGCATAACCCTCCACACAGTATAATGGACCCCGCACAGCCCTCCACACTGTATAATGGTCCTCATACAGTGTAATGGCCCCCACTATCCACCCAAGCAGCATAATGACCCCCATCAGCCACTTATACAGTATAATGCCCCTCACCACACAGCCCTCCAAATAGTATAATGGCCCAAACACAACGCTCCAAATAAAATAATAGTCCTCACATAAGCCTCTAAACAATATAATAGTCCCCACCCAGCCCTCCAAATAATATAATGGACCCCACATAGGCCTCCAAATAGTATAATAGTCCCCATACAGCTCTTCAAATAATAGAACGGTCCCCACATAGCCCTCCAAATAGTATGATAGCCTGACACATAGCCATTCAAATAGTAGTATAATGGCCCCCACAGAGCACTACAAATAGTATGATGCTCCCCACATAATCCTCCAAATAGTAGAATGATGGCCCCCACATAGTTCTCCAAATAGTATGATGGTCCCCAAGACAGCCCTAAAATTAGTATTTTAGCACCCCAAATATGATGATGCCCCCCAAATAACCCTTCAAATAATATGATGGCCTCCAAGTAGCCCTACAAATAGTATCATGGCCTTCCAGTTTGCCCTCCAAATAATATGATGGCCCTCACAAACTACTTATTAATTAAAAAAAAAATACTCACCTCTCCCCATTCCCCTGCTGTTCTGGTCTTTGCAGCATGTGGTTTGAAACTATGCTCAGCTCGGCACAGTGGACGCGATTTTGGGACGTTATCACGTCCACTGAGCTGAGACATCAGAAGCACAGAGGAGAATGATGGAGGAGGGAGCAGACGGTTCCCTCCTCCATCATTCCTTTCAATTGTATCTGCATCCAGAATGTGGATACAGTTGAAAGTGTGATGCTGGATGCGGGGGGCCCGATGCCTGTGCTGACATCGCCACCTGTCTCACAGTTGCAAAGCAGCTGCGGGGTCTGCCGTTATTAGCGGTATGCCAGTGCCATTGTTATGTGACATGAGCCCCGGGAGAGCCAGTGCCAAGACAGCTGGTACAACACCAACACCGAAGGTGAATATAAGTGTTATTTTACTGGGGAGAAACATAGGGATTTAGAAGGGGTTGTCTGATTAGTGGACATCCCCTTTAAGTAATCAAGTTCATTAAAGGGGTTGTCCACTACTGCACATCCCCAGCTTATTACATTTAGGACTTCAGCACCGCTTTTTCCGGACATTGCTATGACTTGTTATGTCCTCTGCAGCCAATTAGCAGATTTTGGTCAATAGTCTGTCAGGACGGACATCTGCTCTGAAGAAATAGAGTTTTTGAGACTTGTAGACATTATGGAATAACGTCCATAAAAATATCCCAAGCCGGTATTGGTCCTCCAAGAAGCATGAAGCCCTCGCTGCTACTAACTTACTCCCATACCTGGATCTACCTAGATGATGAAAACACTTGGACTGTAAGGTACAAATCAGGTGAAATTATGAAACCTGGAGGGAATGTCACTTCAGGTTGTGCGTAGATATCCGTAGATAGAAGTCGTTATTTATCCGCCATTAATGAAATGTTTTGTCCATTTTTGCTCCACAAATCTGAGGCCGATGAATGGGGGAATGGCACCAATGCTATGGAGAATGCCTTGAAAATTGAAAAGGGCGTAAATAAGGCTCTGCTGGACCTCCACAAGATTGCTATGGACCATGCGGACCCTCATGTAAGTGACTCCCCCATAGCGTATAGATACCGCGTGTTCATTTTATAAAATATCCTCCATGAAGGAACAGTTCATGTATCTTCTGTGACCTCCATATTGTGCTGTTCCTGGAAATGTAATACCACCTGACTACTAGATGTCACGTTCCCCTTTATAATGGGGGGTGTTCCAACACAAGCTGCATATTATGGCACTGTTATAAAGCTATGGGACAATTCATTAGTGTATTTGCACCTTTTTTTTCTAGTTTTTAGTGTTTTTCATTTGCGCCTTGTTCTTCTTTTAATTTGCGCCTTTTTGAAGTCTGCAGCGTTCCCTTTTTTTTCATTGATCATTATGGGGTTTCCGGCTAATTATCTAATTGTGACTTTTTAAAAAGTTGTCACATTTTTACTCAAATATATTTCAAGTGATTTTGTGTTCTGTAGTCCGGGAGGTTTTTTTGCACAAACTTTGCAACATTTTAGCATGCCACTTTTTTGCGATACAAAGACACAAAAAGGTTTAAAGACAAAAAAAATACAGTTTTGATTTTGGGCAAAATCCATGAACCAGGTGCGCCACTTTCAGGAATTTGGCACAAAAAAATCAAATGATACAAAAGAGAAAAGGGACTTGAAAAAATACAATGTTGTATTGGGCCCTATGACGGCACAGCACAGATTTTAGTAAAGGTTTTGCAGGATTACTAAGAGGGGTTCACATGCTATCAATTGTTAAAAAAACAAGCAAAATGATGACTCGGACCCTCTGATTTTCGAGGTATAAGACTACGTCCCCACAATGAGCTTCTAGTGAGTTTTAGATATAGCAGATTTTCTGCCCCATTAAGTAAAATAGGTTACTTGAATTTTTTTCGAAAATATACAGCATAAAAAACTCACCCAAAACTCATTGTGAGAACGTAGCCTAAGGGTATGTGCACATCATTTAGACGCCGGTGAGTTGTCCTTGGTGAAGCTCTGCCACCGGTGGTTTTTACTCTATAATTTAAAGGGAACCTGTCATGTCCCTAAACGCTATTAACCTGCAGATATGGGGTTAATCTGCAGGTTTATAAAGCTGCCGGGCGTCTTACTGAAAGGCCGGCTACCGGGAGGAAATGCACTTTATTCCCCACGGCAGCCTCCAGCTTTCAGTCATAGAGGCGCGGCCGGCGTGGCTTCAGTCATTGTTCAGTACATAGTGAGCGGCGGCTATAACCGCACCCTGGCACTGACTGACAGCCGGCTAAGCGGCCCCTGTAACCGCTCCCTGTAAAGACTGACAGCCGGATCTGTACTGATGTACTGCTGAGCTGTCAGTCAGTGCCGGGGCGTTGTTACAGCTGCCGATCACTGTATATTGAGCGGTGTCTGAAGTTGCGCCGGAAGTGTGGCACCCCAGGGGTCTGGTTTCCACAGTAATAGCAATATTACGTCTGTGAGCAGGTGGGAGGTTTCCTGGTCAGACATCCTATGCATGCCACACCTCCTGCCCAGTCCTGGGAGGGGAAGAACTTCCCCTATATAAAGCTGGGGCTGAGGCAGGGTTAGAAGAGAGTGAGAGAACACAGACAGAGACACAGTCTGGTCTGTAGTGGAGCAGCTTTAGGAGCAAGAAAGATCAGGAGCTGTGTGGGAGCTGTGCTAAAAGAGATCAGGGGCTGGAAGCTGTAGAGCTCGCCCTGATTGAAGAGTTCTTACCGGACCCGGAGTCCGAGGCTGTGGGGACTAATCCTTACCCAGCAGCAGAAACCGCCCGGCAGGGGATTTCAGGTCCTCTGGCCAAGAAACCCGAAGGCACGGTCACACGCAAGGGACCAGCACCGCCGTCGTGGAGCGGAAGCTACCAGAAGGCCCCGAGTCACCGGCCATACGGGTGAGCACCACACGGTACACTCAGGGACGTGGGCTACTTTTACCCGCCTCTAGCAAGGTAGCCAGAAGAGTACGATTAGTTGGGGAGGCCTACAACTCCGCCTGGCCAGGGAAGATTCCATCTGCTCACGGACTGACCAGGCCCCGATCGCTAGCCAGTACTCCGGGAGGGTCTACCTTTGCCACCAGTAAAGACCCTGAACTACACCGCACCGTCTCTGAGTGTTTCATCATCCACGTCCGCTGCCCTGAGGCCATACCCCTCCCGTTGGGGGTTATACCATCCCCGCTGCACAACCGTACCACCGGCCTCAGCGGTCTGCCCTGCAGCGGCGGTCTCATGACCGCATTCAACGGGTGGCGTAGTCGAGCAATATAACATCTACTGCTAAATACTGCCGCTCAGTTTGACTCCCTGGGCACGGACCGGGTCACCGCCACGAGACTACTACCCCCATCTGATCCGGCTCCGGGTAAGCCCCCGTGCGCGCGATGCCGCACGACACAGCAGGCCCAGGGGCGCGTCAACTTTTGGCGTAGTCGGCAGGATTCCGTGACCGCAACCACCGGGTACTGCGCGCCTGAAAAAGAGACTTTTAAACTTACCTGTGGTGAAGATTCCCGCCATCCGACGCCATCTTCCACCTCCTTCCCGCCATCCGTGGAGTTTTCCCGCCGTTGGACGCCATCTTCTGCCTTCTTCCCGCCATCCGTGGAGTTTTCCCGCCGTTGGACGCCATCTTGAAGACGCCGCGCAGGAAGAAGAGGGGCGTGGACTCCGAAAAGCCCGCGAGAACTGAAGCCCCGCCTCATGTCCGGACGTTGCGTAAGGTCCTGGAAGGAGCCCAGCAGACGCCGACGTCATAGGAGTGCGACGGAAGGTCCTCGACCCTGACGATCCACTGCGGAGCCGCGGCCTACAGAAGAGGATCATCGCAAGGTAGGCCACGGTCCACTAGGGGGGAGGAAGATGTCGTATACGGAGGAGAGCTTCACTGCCACAGCCACCGCCAGCGCCACCGCTGCTGCGGTCATGCCTTTCACTATGCCCTATATCCCGGGGGCAGCCTGGCTACCCCAGTACTCAGGGGAGTCACATACCCTGAATGACTTTAGAGAAAAGCTGGATAGCCTCTTCCAGGTGTACCCCCTCACAGAAGAGCAAAAAGTGAGCATCCTGGTGGCCCAACTAACCGGGGCAGCCCAAAGGGAGGTAAAGTCCTGGCCGCCTGGGAGGAGGACTGTCGCAGGGATATTAACCCGGCTGAAGGACACCTTTGATACCCGCACCTCAGCTGAGATTAAGCTTAGATTCTACGGGTGCAAACAGCGAGCACATGAGAATATAAGGGACTATGCACTAAACCTACAAGAGGCCCTGAGAGCCATTAAGCAGACCGACCCTGACGGCGTGGGAAACGAGGACAGGCTGTTGACCGAACAATTTATAGAGGGACTATATTGCAATGCCCACCGAACCCAGTTGCGGGCAATGGCCTTACAGGATCCTCATCTGGACTTTGCACAGTTCAAGGACAGAGCCATTCGGGTGCTCCGAGAACCGGCACCGGGTGGCGTTGTGACCCACAGGCGCCCTACTACCGCTTACCACCAGGAGGCGGCGCCCTTGTCGGCAGGGCCTGTGGGGGCTGATGCGCAGGCTTTGAACAATGACCCGGCTCCAGACCTGCACCATCAGGTCCAAGAGCTAGCTAAAAGCGTAGCTGCGCTAACCCGAACTGTGCAGTCTTTACAGGTTGCTGCTCCAGGGAAGATCCAGCTGGCATCCGGACCGGAGGACATCCCGTGGCGTCGACCAAGGAGGACCCCACCGGCCAGAGGAAGACCCAGCGACCGATACAACGAGGACGGACAGCCCATCTGCCGCCGCTGCAATCAACCCGGACATATGGCAAGGTACTGTCCTTTAAACTGGCACAACCTCGGGTAGAGGGCCAACCCCTAGGAATAAGATCACCAGGCCCATCGAACTGGCGTGACAAATATGTGGGAGGACGTCCAGTCTTGCCTGTGGTACTGGATGGCATTCCTATGAGTGCCCTACTTGACACCGGGTCACAGGTCACCACCATCCCGTACGTGCTCTTCAAGCAGTACTGGAATGACTCGGATATAACCCGCTACCCTGACGACGACTTGAGTATCATCGCCAGCAATGGTCAACCCGTGCCACAGATCGGATTCAAAGAGATGACCATTAAAATCGGTAGAGTCGAACTGGCAGCACAGGGACTGATCATTGTAGACATTGACAAGCGCGAGAGTCACCCAAAGATAACGCTAGGAACTAATGTGATTGAAAATTGTCTTGCAGAGGTGATTTTCATTTTACAGCAGGTTGCCAAGAACGCCAGCTCCGGCCAGCTGCGAGTGCTCCAAAAAGAGATCCGGGCACTGATGCGGCGGCAACAGGTGGAACTCTCCGGTGGTGAGATTGGAAGCGTGAGAATGTGTGACCCTTTCCCTATTGCCATGCCCCCAAAAAGTGAAATGATGATTTGGTGCCGGGCAGCTATTGGTCTAAGAGGTAGAGACTACCAAGCAATGGTAGAACCCGTCTACTCAGACAGTAGGCCCACCATTTTGACAGCACGGGGGGTGGTTGATGTACGCCATGGGAGGGTGCCCGTTCGCATAATAAACATCGGGAAGAGAGAAGTACACCTGCCCCGGTATGCCACGCTAGCTAAATTGTTCACCATAAACCAGAATTCTGTACAGGCCGTGGAACCCTTGCCTCCATCTCAACCAGAGGAAGGTAACGGCTCTAAGAAAACAATAGAGGACTGGTGTCAGCAACTACATTTGGGTACTGACTCCACTCCCTCACACCAGAAACAGGGAGTCTATCGGGTGGTTCAAGAGTACGAGAGAGTGTTTAGTAAACACCCGTTAGACTTCGGGCGAGTAAAGGGGGTAGAACACCATATCCCCACGGGAGACCATCCTCCCATAAAGGAGAGATACCGACCCGTACCCCCTGCACACTACCAATACGCCAAGGGGATGCTTAGAGACATGAAGGAGGCTGGGGTAATTAGGGATAGCTGTAGCCCCTGGGCAGCTCCACTGGTTTTGGTTAAAAAGAAAGACAACACCATGAGAATGTGTGTAGATTACCGGAAAATCAACCGTATCACACACAAAGATGCGTACCCCTTACCAAGGATAGAGGAGTCTTTGGCTGCTTTAAGATCTGCTAACTTCTTCTCTACTTTGGATCTCACTAGCGGGTCCTGTCAGGTTCCTGTAGCAGAGGCGGACCGGCAGAAGACCGCATTCACCACCCCGATGGGACTTAGCGAGTTTACCTGCATGCAGTTTGGACTCTGCAACGCACCAGGAACCTTCCAACGGTTGATGGAATGCTGTCTGGGACATCGAAACTTTGAGACGGTCCTGTTATACCTGGACGATGTCATCGTCTACTCCAAGACCTACGAGGACCACCTGAAACACCTGGCAGAAGTGTTCGAAGCCCTGGCAAACTACGGCCTGAAGGTGAAACCCTCCAAGTGTCACCTCCTGAAACCAAAGGTGCAGTACCTGGGACACGTGGTGAGTGCTGACGGAGTGGCTCCCGACCCTGATAAGATCACCACAATTAAGGAATGGCCAAGCCCCTCCAGCGTAAAGGAAGTGCGGCAGTTCCTCGGGTTGGTAGGCTACTACCGAAGGTTCATTCCGGGTTTCACCAAAAAGGCAGCTCCTATGCAGGACCTCCTGATAGGCCAGTCCAGGAAGGCCAAGAACCAGAAGCCGCCCTTCAGATGGGAGAAGTTGGAAGAAGAGTCCTTCCGCCAGCTGAAGATGGCCCTCAAGGGGGATGAAATCCTGGCGTACCCTGATTACAGCCAGCCCTTAATCCTCTACACCGACGCAAGTAACATCGGGCTAGGAGCCGTACTGTCCCAGATCCAGCAGGGGAAAGAACGGGTAATTGCTTACGCCAGCCGAAAACTGCGACCCACCGAAAGAAACCCTGAGAATTACAGCTCATTCAAGCTAGAATTCCTGGCAGTGGTGTGGGCAGTCACCGAACGCTTTAAGCACTACCTCGCCTCTTCCCGGTTCACCGTGTACACGGATAACAACCCGTTGACACACCTGGATACGGCAAGACTCGGTGCCCTGGAGCAGAGATGGATGGCCCGCCTGTCCAACTTTGAGTTCACAATCAAATACCGGGCAGGACGCTCCAATACCAACGCGGATGCCTTGTCCAGAATGCCAAACCTACCGGACGTGGGGGAAGATCCAGAGGAACTGGAAGAAGTTGAACTTCCCGCGTTCCACCGGCATGGGACTATCCAGTATTCCCACCGTGTAAGGAGTAAGCAATCCGCTACGTTCAACCCCTTACCTCATTACAACTGGGCGGAAACGCAAGACAGTGACCCCGCCGTCCGACTGGTGAAGGAGATGCTGACTCAGCCAGATGCCCGCCTTGACCCAGACGCTCCGGAGGAGGCCAAGCAACTGTGGATTGAGAAGAGTCGACTGTTCCTTTACAAGGGGAAGTTGTGCCGCAGAATGGTTAACTCCCGGACGCATGAACTGATCTGGCAAGTAGTGGTGCCAAGAAGAGACGCGGCTATGGTGCTGGAGGCATACCACAACGGAGCTGGGCACTTCGGATGGAAGAAGCTGGAGTTCCTGCTGCGTGCGCGGTTCCACTGGGTAGGCATGAGAGGAATCATCGAGAGGTGGTGCAGAGACTGTGGCCCGTGCCACCTAAGAAGGAAGGACCGTGCCAGCCAGAAGACTCCCTTGCAGCCCATCATCACCCGACAGCCACTGGAACTGGTAGCCCTGGACCATGTGAAACTGGCTCCAAGCAGATCTGGGTATGTCTACGCCCTCACAATCGTAGATCATTACTCCCGGTTCCTGGTGGTGGTCCCGGTCAAGGACTTAACGGCTCAAACAGCAGCTAGAGCTTTCCAGCAGCACTTCTGCCATCCACACGGATACCCAGAGCAGGTGCTGACGGACCAAGGACCAGCCTTTGAAGCGGAAGTCTTCCAGGAGTTCTGTACTCTGTATGGCTGCCGGAAGATAAGAACAACACCCTATCATCCGCAAACCAATGGGCTCTGCGAGAAAATGAACCAGGTGGTGATAGATCTTCTGAAAACATTGCCCCTGGAAGAACGCAGTCTGTGGCCTGAGAAACTGCCTGATCTGGTGGACCTATACAACCACATCCTGGTAGGTTCTACCAACTGTACCCCGGCTTACCTAATGAGAGCAAGACCTGGTAAGCTTCCTGTTGATCTGGAGATGGGAGTCCTGACACCCGAGGACACTTCACCAGAAGCAGACTGGGACACAGAAAGGCAGCAGCAGTACCGGAAAGTACAGGAGAGCGTGGAGCGAAGTCTCTGTCAAGCTAGAGAAAGACAGGAGAAGACTTACAACCAGTATGCTCCCGCTGTTCCCCTGTTACCTGGAGAGCAGGTCTTGAAGAGGAAGAGACGCCTCCACAAGTTGGACGACCAGTGGGAGAAGGACCCGTACACCGTACTGCCCTCAAGCCATGAGAACCCGAAAGTCTGCATAATCAGTAAGGACGGAGGAGAAACCACAGCCATTGTCTCCCGAGATCACCTGAAGAAGTGTCCCGAACAGCTACGAAGCCCTGAAGAAGAACAAGAAGACCCTCGACCCGCAGAGGAAAGGGAAGTTATGGTCAGTACTGTGCTCGGAGACTTCCCTCGGTCTTGGACTCAAGTCAATGGCGCTGTTGTGGTACCCGTCCTCACCTTCCTCCAACCAGCATCTCAAGTACCTACAGAGAAACAGGTAGAGCTGGAAGAGCAGCCGGTCCAGGAGGCAGAAGACCCCACACAAGCAGACCAGGAGGATCAACCCTCTGCTTATAGTGAGCCTGCCGTGCCCCTAGTGAGCCAAAGAGCCCGTAGACAGCTGCCCAGTTTACCTTTGACAGCTCCTACACCCCGTAGCTCAGGACCAGTCAGTCAGCTCCGTAGGTCCACTAGAGCCACTAGAGGCCAGTTGCCCGTACGTTGGAGGATCAAAGTGTTTAGACTGTTTATTTGTATTTACCTGTTTTCTGTTACCTGTAAATAATTGTGTATTTTTAGTTATTTTATAGGTGTCATTTAGGGATTATCCGGAATCCTTTGTACATATGTTTGGAGCGTAACCCAGGAAAGGACAAAGACTGTTAAGGACTCGGGGCAGGACAGACCCCTACCTGGTTACGGCTCCCGGTCTCTTGGTGAAATGGACACCTTTGTTTTCTTCAAAGACTGCACCCGGTTGCGGACATGCCGTGACCATCCTAATGTGTTCTTCTTTATTGTACTGTTTCTGTTTTTACTTGTTATGTTTTACAAAAATATGTTTAGTCCCGGAGTACTAAATTTTACTAGGGGGGAATGTGGCACCCCAGGGGTCTGGTTTCCACAGTAATAGCAATATTACGTCTGTGAGCAGGTGGGAGGTTTCCTGGTCAGACATCCTATGCATGCCACACCTCCTGCCCAGTCCTGGGAGGGGAAGAACTTCCCCTATATAAAGCTGGGGCTGAGGCAGGGTTAGAAGAGAGTGAGAGAACACAGACAGAGACACAGTCTGGTCTGTAGTGGAGCAGCTTTAGGAGCAAGAAAGATCAGGAGCTCTGTGGGAGCTGTGCTAAAAGAGATCAGGGGCTGGAAGCTGTAGAGCTCGCCCTGATTGAAGAGTTCTTACCGGACCCGGAGTCCGAGGCTGTGGGGACTAATCCTTACCCAGCAGCAGAAACCGCCCGGCAGGGGATTTCAGGTCCTCTGGCCAAGAAACCCGAAGGCACGGTCACACGCAAGGGACCAGCACCGCCGTCGTGGAGCAGAAGCTACCAGAAGGCCCCGGGTGGATCAGGGAAATGCTGTAGATATAGTATATCTTGACTTCAGCAAAGCATTTGACAAAGTATCTCACACCATCCTTATTGAAAAAATGACCAAGTATGCAATGGACCAGGCAACTGTTAGGTGGATTCATAACTGGCTTAGTGATCGGACTCAAAGGGTGGTTGTAAATGGCTTCACATCCAGCTGGATGAATGTCTCAAGTGGGGTACCACAGGGCTCCGTCCTGGGACCTGTATTGTTCAACATCTTTATCAATGATTTAGATGAAGGAATTGAGGGTAAACTGATTAAATTTGCTGATGACACAAAGCTAGGAGGGATAGCTAATACTAGAGAAGAGAGAGAGAGGATTCAAAAAGACCTAAATAAACTGGAGCAGTGGGCAGCAACCAATAGAATGGTTTTTAACAGGGAAAAATGCAAAGTACTACATCTGGGCAATAAAAATGAAAAAAGCATATACAGAATGGGAGGAATAGAGCTAAGCAACAGTACATGTGAAAAAGACTTAGGTATACTAATAGATCATAGACTGAACATGAGTCAACAGTGTGATGCAGCAGCAAAAAAGGCAAATACAATTCTGGGATGTATTAACAGATGCATACAGTCTAGATCACGTGAAGTCATTATCGGTCTTTACTCCTCTTTGGTCAGACCTCATCTGGAATACTGTGTACAGTTTTGGGCACCACATTTTAAAAAAGACATAGACAAACTGGAGCAAGTTCAGAGAAGAGCGACCAGAATGGTGACTGGTCTGCAAACCATGTCCTATGAGGAACGGTTGCAGGATTTGGGAATGTTTAGCTTGCAAAAAAGAAGACTGAGAGGAGACTTAATAGCTGTCTACAAATATGTCAAGGGCTGTCACATTGTAGAAGGATCATCTTTATTCTCATTTGCACAAGGAAAGACTAGAAGCAATGGGATGAAACTAAATGGGAGGAGACACAGATTAGATATTAGAAAAAACTTTTTGACAGTTAGGGTGATTAATGAGTGGAACAGGCTGCCACGAGAGGTGGTGAGTTCCCCTTCAATGGACGTCTTCAAACAGAGGCTGGACAGACATCTGTCTGAGATGATTTAGTGAATCCTGCTTTGAGCAGGGGGTTGGACCAGATGACCCAGGAGGTCCCTTCCAACTCTACCATTCTATGATTCTATGAGTCACCGGCCATACGGGTGAGCACCACACGGTACACTCAGGGATGTGGGCTACTTTTACCAGCCTCTAGCAAGGTAGCCAGAAGAGTACGATTAGTTGGGGAGGCCTACAACTCCGCCTGGCCAGGGAAGATTCCATCTGCTCACGGACTGACCAGGCCCCGATCGCTAGCCAGTACTCCGGGAGGGTCTACCTTTGCCACCAGTAAAGACCCTGAACTACACCGCACCGTCTCTGAGTGTTTCATCATCCACATCCGCTGCCCTGAGGCCATACCCCTCCCGTTGGGGGTTATACCATCCCCGCTGCACAACCGTACCACCGGCCTCAGCGGTCTGCCCTGCAGCGGCGGTCTCATGACTGCATTCAACGGGTGGCGTAGTCGAGCAATATAACATCTACTGCTAAATACTGCCGCTCAGTTTGACTCCCTGGGCACGGACCGGGTCACCGCCACGAGACTACTACCCCCATCTGATCCGGCTCCGGGTAAGCCCCCGTGCGCGCGATGCCGCACGACACAGCAGGCCCAGGGGCGCGTCAGAAGCTTTAACCCCTTTCTGACATTGTGCATAATAATACGTCCCTGTGCCCTGGGCCTTATGGACCAGGTACGTATTATTACGACACAGGCTGTGCGGGATCAATCGCCACCGGTTGTCAGCTGATTTTGACAGCTGACACCCGGCACTTTAACCCCCTAAATGCTGCGATCGCAGCATTTAGCAAGTGAGTGGAGGGACAGAAGCACCTCTGCTCTTGGATCGGAGACCCTGCGCTGTCCTCACGGGGTCCCGATCGTTGCCATGGTGACACGATGTCATCATGACGACACCTGTGTCACCAGGCACCAGCAAGTTAGTTTGACCATGCGCAGTGCATGATCAAACTAGCTTGTGTCTGCAGCACTGACAGTTTACAAGGTATAGCAGTGATCCTGCACTGCTATACCTTAGAACTGCGATCAGCCTGCTGAAAGTGAAAGTCCCATAGTGGGACAAAGTAAAAAAAGTGAAAAAAAAGTTGTAAAAATATTTTTTTAAAAATAAAAAAATAATAAAAAAATAAAATATTATTATGAAGAAAAACAATAAGAGTACACATATTTAGTATCGCCGCATCCGGAACGACCTGATCTATAAAACTGTCCCACTAGTTAACCCCTTTAGTGAACACAGTAAAAAAAAAAGAATCAAAAAACGGTGCTTTATCATCATACCAACGAACAAAAAGTGGAATAAAACGCGATCAAAGAGACGAATATAAATAAAAATTATACCACTGAAAACATCATCTTGTCCCGCAAAAAGCAAGCCACCATACAGCTCCATCAGCCAAAAAATAAAAAAGTTATAGCTCTTAGAATAAAGCGATTTTTTCTATGAAATAGTTTTTATTGTGTAAAAGCGCCAAAACATAAAAAAAGATATAAATGCAGTATGGCTGTAAATGTACTGACCCGAGGAATAAAGCTGCCTTATTAATTTTACCACACGCAGAGCTGCATAAAAAAAACTAAAAAAACAATTACTGAATTGTTGGTTTTTGTTTATTCTGCCTCCCAAAAATCAGAATAGAAAGCGATCAAAAAATGTCACATGCCCGAAAATGGTACCAATAAAAACATCAACTTGTCCCGCAAAATACAAGCTATCACATAACTCTGTCGACCGAAATATGGAAAAATTATAGCTCTGAAAATATGGCGATGCAAAAACTAGTCTTTGCAAAAAAAAAAGTTTAGTGTGTGACAGCTGCCAAATGTAAAAACCCGATATGAATCTGGTATCACTGTAATCGCACCGACCCGAAGAATAAAGTCATCTAATCACTTAAACCGCACGAGGAACGGTGTAAATAAATAAATAAAACCAATTCTTCACCTGCTGTTGGTTTGTTCATTCAGCCTCCCAGAGTTCGCAATATGGCTCTGCCCACATTTATCCTGTGCTCTACGCTCAGCGCTTACACCGGGGTTTCCATGTAAATCTCTGAAATACGTGATCCAGACGGAGCCTCCGGCGGAAGATTCCCTGTAATGAGGCAGATGGAGGCACCGTCTGGCCTGTGATCCCACGGTGTCCGTCTTTTTATTAGGCGTGAATAAAAGTGCCGTCGGCCACAGTTTTGCGAGCCTCTGATAAAAAGAACACCGCTGAACAGAGGCCACACAGAGTCCAGAGTAATTAACAAATAAAGTAGCACACTGCAAGGCTAAGTATGTAAACATGAAATATGGAATATGAATAGCATTACTGCTGTAGAAAATAGAAATAAATGAGAAATCTTAGCACATAAATTGGCCAATTCATGTGTATCTGGCAGCCGCGGTAAGGCGTTTCTCAGTGCCAGGACCCTACCAATGTGAATACCTCTCTAAGGGACAGGTACACATGAATTGGCCAATTTATGCGCTAAGATTTCTCATTTATTTCTATTTTCTATAGCAGTAATGCTATTTATATTCCATATTTCATGCTTACATACTTAGCATTGCAGTTTGCTACTTTATTTGTTAATTGTATATGGAGGTAGCTTCTCCTAGTAAGCACCTGTTCACACCTATTTCTCGTATTAGAAGTGCCATCAGTTTTTTCTGTTTACAGAGTCCAGAGTTAGGCCGGTTTCACATGTCCTGATATTTCCAGTATCGGAAAAACCGGTACGGGAGATATACGTGTCCATGTGCACCTGTGTGGCAACCGTGTGCCGCATCAGGAGCGCACATTCCGCCACCTGGGAATCAGCAGTACAGTTACCGCTGTTCCCAATCACCGGGTGCTGAATGCTGCCCTCATCATTGTAACCTGCTGGCGCTGTGATCAGCACAACCAAGGGACAATGATGAGAGTAGTAGTCTGCTCCCGCTGTGTCCTAGTGTAAAAATAAGAATAAAATTAAAAAATCCTTATACTCACCTGCCTATCAAAGTAAAAGTGAAGTACCCATAGCTCTTTCTTACATTCAAGCATCTGATGCTGATGCTCAGTCTATGTAGATGGCATCTTAGCTGTTGCTAGGCAACTTCCTTATAAGGTGAGATGCACCTGTAAGATTCCATCACAAGATTCCATCATGACATCACTGCTATTATGACATCATAATTCACAACCACTACTTATACAAGCGTTTACACTTCAGTGTCACTTTGATACCCCGGTGTCATTGTTGTCAGTGTTTAGCTACTTATCTAGTGATATACTGATTGCGCATTTCATTGAAATGTCTGGAATTTCTCCAGACAGACTTCAGGAGTTGGCACTACTCCAGGGGATTCTTACCACCTATACCCCTAACTGTGTGCTACCACTACCCGATGGCGTCCTCAGCTTCACTTACCGGCTGGTTATGGAGCTTGTACGGGACTGCTTGACCAAATACTACCAAGGTCGTATTACCTCAGAATATCTTCAGCATTTACAGCAGAACATCAGGACATTAGTACAACAGGTAAATAGCAGACAATCTGCACAAATTATTATTATTATGTCTAGTTGGTCTCCCTTACTGTATAGTGGTATTATTGGTAGTAATAAAATTTAGACTTTCTTCAGTGTCAGGCAGGGTCATATTTGTAATAGAGATCCCCATTTTGGGAAGAGGGTGTAAAAGTGCAGCATGAGCCTGTATGATTCAAATGTCAGGGCTAGATTTCATTCCTAGTCCAGTCCTTGTCCCTTAGTAAAGACACTTCATTTAGCACCTTAATCCGGATTTCTTATAAATATGTAATTATGATTTTTATTGTGTATAACAAATATTAATAATTTATCTCAGACCATAGAACTAGCCTCACTGATTAGAAATGTAAAGTACCCACAGTTCTTTCTTACATTCAAGCATCTGGTACTGATGCACAAACTATGGTTTTGCCACCTTAACTATTGCTAGGAAATTTCCTTTCACGGTGAGATGCCCCGTTAAGATTCCATCACAAGATTCCATCACGACATCACTGCTATTATGACATCATAATTCACCACCACTAATTATACAAGTGTTTTTATGCTGTATAAAAAATAATAATAATAATAATACAAATCAAATAATAATAATGGAATACAAGTTTATTTACAGAAAATTGTTCTTTAGATCGACACCAATATAATATATAAAATGTACCAAATGTGTAGTAATTGTAGCTGCAGATAGACAGGAGTAAAATGGTGACATAAATGGCCTCCTCCATTCTGCACTTTCTCTCATGATTTTCCTTTTGTATTTATTTCCATCTTTATAGGCTGAAGAAAAAGCCCAAAGTGGAAAATTGGCCTTTTTTAAACAACTGGCCCAAAATGTCCTGAATATACTGGAGAGTCCGGCCCGCTCACTGGAGCACCTGGTAAGGAGCCATCATCTTCTATATCACATGTCCTTGTCCCCTCCAGGCAGGCACAGGATATTTCATGACCGCCTGTCCCTGCGGCTCCATCATCTGTGATGGCAGTCTGTACTCAGCGGTGGGAGTTTGTATTTCTGCCTCTGTTTTGCTCGATCATCACAATCTTCCTTCTTGTAAATGCTGCAATTCTGATAACAGAGATCAGTTGTATATACAAGTACCTTATATATTATCGTTGATTTACTGGAGGGAGTGGCTGTGTATAGTCCGTCCAATACTGAAATTACCAGTAAATCCAATGTTTAGTCCTTCCTATCTATTGTATATGATAATTTAGTATTTGTGAAATGTTATACTAATTGTACATATTATAACCATCAGGAAACATCCGAAGGTGACTCCGAAGAGGGGCAAACCGTGAACATGCCTGACCCTAATATTAGTCAGTTAGAGCTAAAAACTGATCTGATTGAAGGTAAGCCGATCATCTAATATTTTACATTCAAATATCCAGATATTATAGAGAATGGCAGAGAATATGTAGATTTACTCTTCATTCCCTGTAATGGAGAGGGATCATGTAATTCTACTTCACGCCTGTGTGGTCTTCTCGGCTCCAAAATGAGGGTCATAGATCCCCAATCATGTAATTGTTCAAAAATACCATATTTTGAAGACTATAAGATGCACCGGACCATAAGAAGCAGGTGAAATTTTGGAGCGGAAAATAGGAAAAACATTTTTTTAATAAAATGGTGGAGCAACTTATAATCCAATCTTGTGGTAACTTTTCTAGGGGAAAGGCGGCGGAAAGATGGCAGCAGCAGGAGTGGGGCGATGCTGCACTGAAGTCCCTGCACTTCCATGGTTTTCAATCTGGTGGACCTTGGGAAAATCTCCACCGGAGGTGGCGCATGCACAGATTGAGATCTCGGGAGACAAGATCTCAATCTGCATGCGCCATCTCCAGAATCCATTTTTCCGAAGTCCACCACACTGAAAATCATGGAAGTGCGGAGTCTCCGGCGACATTTTCTGAAAGCCCAGGGGCCGCTGCATCCTTGCACCGCCGAACACCCCCTCCTCCCAGCCTGGGGCCCACAGCATCGCCCCACTCCTGCCGCCGCCAGCTTCCTGCAGCAGTGACCCTGCGTCCTGGGGCCTCGCTTCACCGCAACCCCCCCCCCCTCAGTAAGCTACGTTGGGATAAGACGCACCCCCATTTTACAGAAAAAAGTGTGTCTTATAACTTGAAAAATACGGTAATCAGATCCTGAACAATCGCCCAGTGTATCTATCTCTGGATGTGCCATAAATACTGTATATTTAGTATGTGCAGAATACCAGATATCTAGTTTTTATATCATTTACAGAGATCTTGTCATGTCCTTCATTATATGGATGTGTTATATATTAAGTACTGATATAGACTGATACATGACATCTTTTCATTATTTTATCATTATTTTAGAAATAACTGTGTCGACGGCCAGTACTGATGGTGGAATATGTGAGACACCAGAGATCCACGAATCTGCCAGTGTAAGTATCAGAGGAGACGTCTGTTTATCATCAGATAACGGGGTATGAATTACACATATAATATTATACCCCAGATGACAATGGGATATCTTTGCTTTTATGTAGATCAGATCTATTGTGAGTAATGATGGCATTGTTATTCTGCCTCTTCTGTGTGATGCCCCTTATCATACCCTGCAGTACAGTGATATCTATGCATGGGGAATATCCCCTTAAAATATAATACTGTCTGTGGAGGGTCCGGCTTGCATCATGTCCTCTACATCTGCTGCAATGTAATCAGCGTGGACATAATATAGAGGAGAAGTTCCTGCATCTGGAGCTTTTATTTTCCTGCAGATTCTATGTCTTAATGTCATTTCTTATTATTTCTAGGCCTTGACCGGATCATTGAACTTGGAGACAAGTCCTAGTAAGACCGACTTTAAACCAATCAAACTGATCAGCAGTGGAGCTTATGGGTGAGCTTTATGTTTGCATAATATACATTTCCTAGTGTTCCTTATGACAATGCTTCTGTCTCTGTGCCCAGCCCGTACAACAGAGAAATGCTCTGAGTCCATACTGTCCACAAGAGATGAGCGAATCAGGCAAAATTCTAATTTGCTTGTTCACGTGGACTTGTGAAAATACGATTCAAGGAGAAATTAATGTCCCTTATTATGCTCTGGGGCCTCACCAGGCCCCAGAACATAATAAGCATAAGAAACATACTTATACTCCCCTTACTGCTCAATTCTCTAGCCCCTCCACTTCTCACCGTCACCCGTCCGGTCCTCACTGCCTCTTCAGTTTGCCACCGCTCACGCTATGCAAGGACTTCAGGCTTTGAGAAGGTCTGAGAGAGTTCTATGCAAGAGCATAAAAAGTCACAACATTGTGACACCGTGACTGTTCTTGCGCTTGTGCATAATCCTCCCAGATCTCATCAATGTTGGAAGTCCCGTCCCAGTATGAGAGGCATTTGGATTTCAGCATTAGCAGCAGAGATTTGAGGATGCGGCAAGGAACGGACGGTTGAGGCGGAGGGGCCGTAGAAGTGAGTATAAAAATTTGTTTATTTTTAAACTTTTTTATGGCCTTTCAAGATTTTGAAAATGGTGGCCAACGCTTGACATTTTGCTAAATCCATGAGTAAGCAAATTACAAAAAACAAAACAAACAAAAAAACAAAACGCCATTTTGGTGAATGCAGAATTTTGCAAAATCTGAGTAGAATTTAATTCCACTCAAATGTGTTAGCTCATGTCTACTGGCCACATCTATATGTCATTATTTAGGTCAGTTAGGACGTGACATAGATGAGGACCTCGCATAGGTCATCATTTATGTTGTGTAACTTGATGGATTTCTACATGGATTTCTAGTGACATCTAGTAGTAACCAGACAATCATGTGATGAGGTTTATAGACAAAATGTTAGTAAGAATTCATTATAAATCATGGATTTTCCTTCTCTCCAGAGCCGTCCACTTAGTGCGACACAAATACACAAGCCAGCTATTCGCTATGAAGAAGCTGGACAAGGAGAACGTGAATATTCCAAGAAGACTTGAACGTGCCTTTCTAGAGAGGGACATCCTAACATTTGCTGATTGTCCCTTTGTGGCCTCCATGTTGTGCTCCTTTCCAACTCCTCATCATCTGTGTATGGTCATGGAGTATGCAGCAGGTAAGTCATATCCATTGTGCCTATATCCAGCCTCAATCTGCTTATCTCTAGCATCTTCTCCATAATCTGAATGTGACCACATGGACGGTTACATGTCCATACTGCATTTACTATAAGTTATCTGTTACCAAGATGCCAGGAAAATCATTATCTCTGTGAAAGTCTCTGGTGAATGTCCTCACTGAGAATGGCAAAAATATCCACTGAGGATAAAAGGAGGATTTGACTCAATTCTAACAGTTTGTATAGATGAGCATTTCACAGAGTAATGAATAAGAGGCTTGCAGATGAGGCACGGCTCTGTCTTTTTATATTGGGTCACTCTGCTTTATACGCTCTACATTAGGCCTCTTTCACGCTTCAGTATTTCTGGTACGTGAGGTGACAGTTTACCACACGTACTGGAGACACTGACACATGTGCGCACATGTCAGTGTTTCCACGGACCGTGTGTCCATGTGATCCACACGTAGACATGTCTGTTTTTGGCCAGCAGGACGGATCACACAGACCCATTCAAGTCAATGGTTCAGTGTAAACACATACTGCACACGGATGCCATCCGTGTGACATGTGTCGGTGCCTGGGAATTAGCGATAAAGTTAGCGTCGGGTGCTAAACGCTGCCCTCATCATTGTCCCCTGCCGGCGCTGCGATCAGAACCAGCAGGGGTTAATGATGAGGGTTGTCTTCTCCCAGTGTATTTCTACCTGTAAAAATAAGAATAAAAAAAAAATCTATACCCTCACCTGTCCTAAATGTCCCCCACTGTAATCCATGAGACCGCTCAGCAGAGGAGCCGGGGAGAATGACTCCTGCAGCGAGCGGCCCCGAATCTGCGCTGAGCTCAGCGAGCGGTGTCCTGTCACTCACTGAGCTCAGCTGAGGTCTGGCGTCACTCGCTGCAGGAGTCATTCTCCCCAGCTCCTCTGCTGAGTAGTCGCATGGATTACAGCAGGAGATACTTAGGACAGGTAGGTGAGTATAAGGGTTTTTTTTTATTTTATTCTTATTTTTACAGGTGGAGACACCGGGAGCAGACTACAACTCTCATTATTAACTCCTGCTGGTGCTGATCGCAGTGCCGGCAGGGGAAAATGATGAGCGCAGCGTTCAGTACCCGGCTTTTGGGAATAACGCTAACTGTACACTGATTCCCAAACGCCGGTACGTGTGCTCCTGATGCGGCACACGGACATCTCCGACACAGGTTTTTCCGGTACCAGAAATATCCGGACGTGTGAAACCGGCCTTATACAGTATATAAAGCAAAACCACAAATGAGACTGCTGACACCTTTAACTAATTATATATTTATTTATTGCAAGATACATAGTATATATAGCTCATACTTTTTTGGCCAGAATAGTGTCTCTTTTTTGTATGAGTTACCTTGTTATTTTTAAATATTTATTCCACGTGACTAATAAAGATTCATGCTTTTATATGGGATGTTGCTTCATTGCACTTATTTGTGCAGCTCTTGCACCTTTGTGGTTTTGCTTCATAGACATTTAGTGCAGTCCTAGTTACTATTCGGGTATGCTCCAATGGAGGGTTTTTTGCATTATTATACAGTATATCTCTGTGTATGACATCCTGCCCCAATGTCTCCGCTCATTTCTCATTCACACTCCTCATGTGTCATTTACATTGTAACAAACCCTCTCCTGTCATATTTGCTTTCTGCTGTAGGAGGAGACTGTGGCAGTTTTATGAAGAACTATGGGTGTTTACCTGTCCCCTTGGCTCGTCTGTACATTGCAGAAACGGTTCTAGCTGTGGAATATCTGCACAGCTATGGTGTAATGCACAGAGACCTGAAGCCTGAAAAGTAAGTGACACTTGTAGTATAAGAAAGGGGAAAAAAGATATCGTTTATTATACAATCTATTTGCAACTTGGGGCTGACATCCTCTTTTTTTCACAGCCTCCTGATAACGTCAACTGGTCATATTCAAGTTACAGATTTTGGGCTTTCCAAACTCTGCCTCATGAGACCAACATCAGAGATCTACAAGGCTCCAATTGAGGACATCACCAGAGAGTTCCATGATAAGGAGGTAGGCAGGAACTTGTTCTTTACTCATCTCCTCCATTTCTCCTTCTCTTATACTTTCTCATCTAGAAAACGTTTCCACTGATGTTATTTGTCACAATTATGTTCTCTGATCATTATCTCATTCCTCTGTTTTTTCCAGATTGCTGGCTCCCCTCATTACATAGCCCCAGAAGTTATCTTAAAGGAAGGCTATGGAAGGCCAGCTGACTGGTGGTCAATTGGGATCATCCTATATACATTTCTTGTAGGACGTGTACCATTTTATGGGCCTTCCAAATATGACATTTACAGCCATATTGTCAGGGGTAAGTAAAATAATCTGATTGCTGTGTAATGTCATTGTTATTTGAATAGATTAGTTGTGTGATTTAGTTACTTTTGTTAATATAAAAGATTTTTGTTTTGATAAAATAAATTAAGATGTTTCATTTTCTGTAATATTTGCTTTTTACATAACAGATGACATATATTGGAAACTTACTAATTCGGCTTTTCCAGCCACAGCTCGGGATATCATCATTGAGCTGCTCAGAAAAGATCCAGCACAAAGACTTGGGACAGGTAATGTATATAATACTATTATTAATGACTTATTACACCTCTGTGAACAGAAAATGAATAATGAGGATCAGCACTGAGGTTTTGTTCTCTACCAGCTTGGCCATTCCCCATTCTTCATGCTAAGACTTTCAGTACATCTACTTCACTTCGGCTCTGTTACGTCAACCGTTCAGATTAACGCCCCCTTCACACGTCCGTATAAAATCAGTACTGAAACCAGTACCGGAAAAAAACAGTACTAGTGTCATCAGTGTTTTGAATCAGTGTGCCATCAGTGTGCCATCAGTGTTTTTCCGGTACGGCAAAGAAAAAGAAATGATAAAGTATCTCTTATACTTTGTAATGTTAAACAGATACAGCGTAAGGAAGGCACACAAATGGCACACGGATGCCATCTGTGTGATGTACGTGTTTTTCAGGGTCCCATAGACTTGTATTGGCACTTGTCATCTGTGCTGCCACAAAAAAACAGCAGCATAGATGATAATGGGTACGGGTGGCATACGTGAAAGAAAAATGGATGCCACATGTAGTGCAAACACGGATATGTGTAGGAGGCCTAAGAAACTTGTCTCTTTGACAATAACTATATCACTATTCATTGTTTTCCTTTTCAAGGAGGAGCAAATGAGATCAAATTTCATCCATTCCTGCGTAACTTAGATTTTGACAACCTTCTAAGTCAGAAGTCGCTGTTCATTCCTGATCTTGAGTCAGAAGAGGATACCATCTACTTTGACAGTAAGTAGAATGAGACATCATCTGCAGAAAGCTGCTGTGTGTCTTGTATTTCATTTTAAGTGAGAATCAGTCCCCACCTTGATTCATGATCAAATGGTGACTGTTCAGGACAAAGTATTATGCTAATAATCTCGATTAACTCTTGTACTTTTCAGCTCGATGTAGCAGACATCAACATATTGATTCAGATGAGGGGGACACAAGTGAAGATAATGACTGGCCGGAAAGCCAAAACTTTCTATCATCTTCGCATAGGCTTTCTAAAGTAAGTATGTGACCAATAAGATCCATACAACCTGTAATTAAAATAAAATTGTAAAATATTAAAATATTTTTTTTTCCTCTTTGTATTAGCTCTGTTCCATCCATACCAAGATGATGAACAATGAAGAACCCAAGTCACCTCCAGGGTATTCACCAGAAAGTGCAAAACAGTCAGACATGTGAGCAAATTATTTTTATGGGGTCCATTCTGATATGTGTACACAACACCAAATTCAAGACGAGTGTAAGTCGATACTAAATCCAGTATCGATGACCACATGATTGCTGATCACCATGTTTCTGACTTGTGATAACGCTGGTGATGAAAGTTGATAACTATGACCAGCTTTAATTTCCAGTTCATTACAGGAAAATAAATATTGCTAGTGATTCTCCATTCTTGCTGGTAGAAGAGGGTCTTGAGCACAGCATCCCCTTCATGTTATTTAGATGTCCTAATGGGCTTTGCAGACAGGTGTTGTATCCGTATCTATTGTTTTCACTTGTAATTTATATGTTTTTCTTCTACCAAACAGACAGAAAGATTCTCCCCCCTCTAAGTCTGAAGACAACCAGACGCAGAAAGATTCTCCCCCTTCTAAATCTGATGACAACCAGACACAGAGAGATTCTCCCCCCTCTAAGTCTGATGACAACCAGACGCAGAAAGATTCTCCCCCTTCTAAATCTGAGGATGACAACCAGACACAGAGAGATTCTCCCCCCTCTAAGTCTGATGACAACCAGACGCAGAAAGATTCTCCCCCCTCTAAATCTGATGACAACCAGACGCAGAAAGATTCTCCCCCCTCTAAGTCTGATGACAACCAGACGCAGAAAGATTCTCCCCCCTCTAAATCTGATGACAACCAGACGCAGAAAGATTCTCCCCCCTCTAAATCTGATGACAACCAGACGCAGAAAGATTCTCCCCCCTCTAAATCTGATGACAACCAGATGCAGAAAGATTCTCCCCCCTCTAAATCTGATGATGATAAGCAGAGGCAGAAAGATTCTTCCCCCTCTAAATCTGATGACAACCAGACGCAGAAAGATTCTTCCCCCTCTAAGTCTGATGATGACAAGCAGTGTTTCACTGCTGAAGGCAGACAGTCATCCATATTGTCAGGTATGTATAGCTCTATAGGTCATTCTATTGCAGCCTGTGTCAAAAAGTGTAATGTGAAAACAGCCCAACATTTCATTTTATAAAAATCCTCACTCTTAGGCTGTGTGCCCACGATGCGTTTTTCAAGCGTTTACGCTGCGGAATTTCTACAGCGTAAACACTTGGGAAACGCTTGGTAAACCTTCCCCCATGGTCTCCAATGCAATTCCGCACTTTCAATGCCCATGCTGCGTATTTTTCCGCAGCGTTTATGCTGCGCTCAAAAATACGCAGCATGTCCATTAATTTTGCGGACGCGCAGCGTAATCGCCGCCATTGACTTGCATTAGAACGCGCTAATTCCGCAAGACTGCATCTGTACTTGCGTAATTGGCGCTTTCTAATGTGCGGATGGTACCCAAGTCTGGAGGAGAGGAGACTCTCATCCAGACCTGGGTACCATAGAATCTGTAAAGAAAAGAATTTAAAATAAAAAATAAAGCTTATAATCACCTTCCGATGTCCTCCCAGTGTTTTGTCCACGCCGTCCGGTCTCTTGCAATGCTCGCGCTGTTGTGAAGGACCTGTCATGACGTCACTGAGTCATGTGACCCATCACATGACTCAATGACGTCACCGCAGGTCCTTCACAGCACCGCGAGCATTGCAAGAGACCGGACGCAGCAGAGATGACACCGGGAAGACACCGGAAGGTGAGTATAATCTTTTTTTTTTCATTTTTTACCATTCTTATTCTTTTTTTTAACTATTACTCGGTCACACTATATAAATCCATGCCGGTTGCATGGATTTAAATAGTGTGACCAACTTGTCAAGCACTTTTCCAAGTGATGCTCAAAATCGTTTGGAAAACTTCTTGAAAAAACGCATGCGAAAGCGCATGTAAAAATGCTGAAAAAACGCTTCTCTCTGGCAGAAAAAACGCATGTAAATCTGCATGTAAATCTGCATACGTTTTTTTCTGCCAGAGAGAGGCAAAAACGCTCTGCATCAAATCTGCTACGTGGACACATAGCCTCATAGGTTATAATTTTTAATGCATAAGAAGCCATTCAGTCTTCTGCCAAACTGATTCTGAATACTGCACCCATGGCTCCATCTAGGCCTATACTGATCCTTATCACCTTAAGAATGCACTGAGGTTTTAGCTAACTTATTTTAAGATATTACTTGCAGGATGCCGCAGTGTTATCATGTTAATAAGGGGACATAGTTCCCTGGCTAGACACCACATATCGGAAAACCTACAGGTTTCATATTAATCAGTTCACAAGGCAATCTAATTCTCAGACCCTCAGGTGGTTTTATGTATATATGACATATTCTCTCTATTATGGTGCAATAATCAATTACCGGGACTACAGGGTACAAGAATAACAGAATTCTATATAAAGATACAAAGCTAATCTTTTAGGAGTTTATAATATACATCTTTTTCTTGTTTTTTTTATCAGAATCACCAGTTCAGGGGAAAAGAAAATCTGCATCGAAAGATCGACAAAAAACAGAGAAGGTAGAAGAGAGAAGAAGTAGAAGAGGTAAGTGTAACAATAAGCTCCATGTTGCATGATGTCAGTCAGTGAGAAGGAGTCATGTGGAGCAGATATTATCTGTAGGATTACTGACAATGACCCCGTACATCTGTATGGATACGACTCCTCTATCATCCTGTCACAGTGACACTACAGTAGTATCCTCTAATACATACATGTCAAACTCTGGCCCGTGGACCAAACCTGGCCCGCAGGGTGGTTATATTTGACCCACGACAACAGAACCACCACCACTATTTGGGGCCATTATTCTGTATGGAGGACAATGTGGGGCCCATTATACTGTACGGAGGACTATGTGGGGCCATTATTCTGTATGTAGGATTATGTGGGGTCCAAGTTTTTCATTTTGGCCCTCTGTGTGTTTGAGTGTGACATCCCTGCTCTAATATGTAGTCCCATTACTTACATTAGTTATGTCTCTTTGTCTCCTCTCACAGGTTCCACCTTCCGCCGGCTGATATCATCTTGCCGGCGTGGATTATCCAGGGTTGCTCGCTCCATCAGACAAAGCTGCATATTTGCTCCCTGTCATCGGAGCAACACAAACATCTCAATGTGAAAAACCCTTCATGTCTAGTGCCTAGTACAGCATGTCCACCATTAAAGATGCACCTGTGTGGAAGGACTTGTACCATCTACCTGTGGCCTTCTGACCAGCAAGTAACATCTGCAGAAGAAGGCCCTCCAAGAACATCTCTTCATCCTTCCATGTAATTCTTAATAAAAAAAAAACTAAAAAGAATCATTTCAAATTGATTAATGTCCCTTTGCATTTAATGTAATACTACTGACATTTATGGCATATCAGTACTAAACATCATATATGTCTGATGAGAGAATATCGTTTCCATGTTTCATGTTAATCCTCTAATCCTCAGCCAAAAGTGGAAG
This sequence comes from Phyllobates terribilis, assembly GCF_046119375.1. Lineage (NCBI taxonomy): Eukaryota > Metazoa > Chordata > Amphibia > Anura > Dendrobatidae > Phyllobates > Phyllobates terribilis. The sequence continues at coordinate 236,551 of NW_027363384.1, read as the reverse complement.
AGAAGACCAGTGATTCTGTTACATCTACGAATGACAGTCAATCCAGGGAAAAACACCTTCTGATCCATACATTTTTCAGGCACTCTGATCCTTTTACCTTCATGTGGCTCTACTTAAGGTTTATGTATAAGAACCAGTTGGATTCAGTACTGGGCATCCTGGGGGTCCCAGCAGCCACATCCCAATTGTTCAACTAAAAAAGACATACTGTATTATAGTGTGATATATATATATATATATATACACACTGTGTGCAGAATTATTAGGCAAATGAGTATTTTGATCACATGATACTTTTTATACATGTTGTCCTACTCCAAGCTGCATAGGCTTGAGAGCCAACTACCAATTAAGTAAATCTGGTGATGTGCATCTCTGTAATGAGGAGGGGTGTTGGCTAATGACATCAACACCCTATATAAGGTGTGCTTAATTATTAGGCAACTTCCTTTCCTTTGGCAAAATGGGTCAGAAGAGAGATTTGACGGGCTCTGAAAAGTCCAAAATTGTGAGATGTCTTGCAGAGGGATGCAGCAGTCTTGAAATTTCCAAACTTTTGAAGCGTGATCACCGAACAATCAAGCGTTTCATGGCAAATAGTCAACAGGGTCGCAAGAAGCGTGTTGGCCAAAAAAGGCGCAAAATAACTGCCCATGAATTGAGGAAAATCAAGCGTGAAGCTGCCAAGATGCCATTCACCACCAGTTTTGCCATATTTCAGAGCTGCAATGCTACTGGAGTATCAAAAAGCACAAGGTGTGCGATACTCAGGGACATGGCCAAGGTAAGGAAGGCTGAAAAACGACCACCTTTGAACAAGAAGCATAAGATAAAACGTCAAGAATGGGCCAAGAAATATCTTAAGACTGATTTTTCAAAGGTTTTATGGACTGATGAAATGAGAGTGACTCTTGATGGGCCAGATGGATGGGCCAGAGGCTGGATCAGTAAACGGCAGAGAGCTCCACTCCGACTCAGATGCCAGCAAGGTGGAAGTGGGGTACTGGTATGGGCTGGTATCATCAAAGATGAACTTGTGGGACCTTTTCGGGTTGAGGATGAAGTGAAGCTCAACTCCCAGACCTACTGCCAGTTTCTGGAAGACAACTTCTTCAAGAAGTGGTACAGGAAGAAGTTGGTATCGTTCAAGAAAAACATGATTTTCATGCAGGACAACTCTCCATCACATGCATCCAACTACTCCACAGCGTGGCTGGCCAGTAAAGGTCTAAAAGAAGAAAAAATAATGACATGGGCCCCTTGATCACCTGATCTGAACCCCATAGAGAACCTGTGGTCCATCATAAAATGTGAGATCTACAGGGAGGGAAAACAGTACACCTCTCGGAACAGGGTCTGGGAGGCTGTGGTGGCTGCTGCACGCAATGTTGATCGAAAACAGATCAAGCAACTGACAGAATCTATGGATGGAAGGCTGTTGAGTGTCATCATAAAGAAAGGTGGCTATACTGATCACTAATTTTTTGGGTTTTTGTCTTTGCATGTCAGAAATGTTTATTTCTATATTTTGTGCACTGATATTGGTTTACCTGGTGAAAATAAACAAGTGAGATGGGATTATATTTGGTTTTTATTAAATTGTCTAATAATTCTGCACAGTAATAGTTACCTGCACAAACAAATATCCTCCTAAGATAGCCAAATCTTAAAAAAACCACTCCAACTTCCAAAAATATTAAGCTTGGATATTTATGAGTCTTGTGGGTTGATTGAGAACATAGTTGTTGATCAACAATAAAAATAATCCTCTAAAATACAATTTGCCTAATAATTCTGCACACCGCGTATATCTATATATATAATCGTCTTATCCCGTCTGTCTGTCTGTCTGTCTGTCGGGGAAATCCCGCGTCACTGATTGGTCCAGCAGCGGCCAATCAGCGACGCGGGATTTCAGAAAAAAGATGGCGGCCGTTAGAGGCTCATCTGCGGGACGGAGCTCAGCGGCGATGCAGCCGGGAGATGACTGGCGCGAGGCTCTCATCTCCCGGCCGCTAGCAGCAGAAGAACCCCGACCGGCGAGCAGCCGCTCATCTCCCGGCTTCTCGCAGCGGAAGTAGCCGCACAGGCAGTGGCGTTGACCTCCATGCGGCTAGGGTGTCAAGGGAGGACCGGGGAGCGGCGCTGCGGGTCGGGATACTTCTGCTGCGAGAAGCCGCTCATCTCCCGGCTTCTCGCAGCGGAAGTAGCCACACAGGCAGCGGCGCTCCCCGGTCCTCACCAATACGATTCTGCTCCCCGGTCCTCACCTATACGATTCGCTGATTGGTCGCGGTCTCTGGCCGCGACCAATCAGTGATCTTGGCGCAAAAGTTAAACACCGCTGTGCTGATTGGTCGCGGCCGCTGCCCGCGACCAATCACCGATTTGGACGCCACATTTAAATAGCGGCCACGACCAATCACCGATCTTGGCGCAACATTTAAACACTGCTGTGCTGATTGGTCACAGACGCTGCCCGCGACCAATCAGCGATTTTGGCGCCAAATTTAAACACTGCTGTGCTGATTGGTTGTGGACGCTGCCCGCGACCAATCAGCGATTTTGGCGCCAAATTTAAACAATGCTCTGCTGACTGGTCGCGGATGCCAGCCACGACCAATCAGTGAGATTGGCGCCAAATTTATACAACGCTCTGCTAATTGGTCGCGGACACCAGCCACGACCAATCAGCGAGATTGGCGCCAAATTTAAACAATGCTCTGGCGCCAAATTTAAACAACGCTCTGCTGATTGGTCGCGGCCGCCAGCCGACCGCGACCAATCAGCGAGATTGGCGCCAAATTTAAACACCACTCTGCTGATTGCGCCCAGTCGGCCGCATACATATTCTAGAATACCCGATGCGTTAGAATTGGGACACCATCTAGTATATATATAAATATATTCACTTGTGGAAAACCCTTTTAACTAGGGCTGTGGTGTCAGTAAGTCAAATTTCCAACTATAATAATTACTAATACCAAATATACTGCAACAAATAATAGTAAATATTCAGCAATTTATGCATGAAAATAATTTATAATATACAATATTAACAATATATAAGTATTTACATTTTTTTCTACCTGCAGTTGGAGTTGGTACGTTCTTCTGATACTAACTCCAAAGCTCGGCTTTTCCTTCTTTCCTGCTCCTCTAACATAAAAGTACAGCAATTAATTACGACAAGTTAATCATTTAAATGCTGCTGTCAATCTCTGACAGCAGCACGTAAATGTAACCAGTGCCACTGCTTCCATTTACCAGCTCCCATCTGTGCCCTGTGACATGATCTCGGGGGCTGATGGGTCACTAGGACAGTGAGGGCCCTGTGCCCGCTGTCTTGGTGCTCCTCTGGAGCTCATCTATATGCTGAGCTTCAAAGGAGACCGAGATTTAGGCTACCGTCCCACTATCAGTATTTGGTCCAATTTCACCACAAATGGATTTTTTTCCCCATTTTTAGTACATTGAATAGTAAAATGAATCATTCAAAACTACAAGTAACCCCAAAGTCATGCCAGTTTCCATGGCCCAGAAGATTCTCTGAAGGAAGAGTGTCATTGGGTGACTGCTTCTTTGGTAAATACCATAAACATTAGCACTTAAAAAGGTCCATATGTCTGGAACCGTATAGATGATTTCGAAAGAAACAAAAAAAAGCTCAGTGATAAGAAACAGATGATGGTTATTAATGGAACACACTAACTGGGTCACATTTAAAAGTGGTGTACCCCAGGAGTCAGTATTGGGACTTCTATTTAATACAATTATTAATGACCTTTTGGGGGGTATACAGAGTAAAATTTCAATATTTTCAGATGATCGTAAACTCTGCAAGGTTATCAGTACATAGGAGGATAATGTAATATTACAGAGGGATTTATGTAAGCTTGAGGTTTGGGCTGAAAAATGGCAATTGAAGTTTAATGTAGATAAATGTTCTTGCGTGGGACAAATTACAATGTACAATTATGTACTAAACACTGGGAAAACCATCACTGGAAAAGACTTGGGTGTATGGGTGGACAGCAAACTCAACTTTAATAACCAGTGCTAGGCCGCTGCTGCCAAGGCAAATAGAACCATGGAAGCATTAAAAGAGGCATAGATGCTTATGATAAGAACATAGTTTTGTCTGTATACAAGTCACTAATTCAGCCACATTTAGAATACTGTGTATAATTTTGGTCTTTGGTGTATAAGACGGACATAGTTGAACTAGGACGTATGCAGACAAATGCAACCAAGGTTATTAAGGGAATTGGTGCACTGCAATTCCAAGACAGGTTATCAAAGTTAGGGTTATTCAGTTTGGAATAATGAAGGTTTAAGGGCGATCTTATTACAATGTACAAATATAAGAAGAAACAGTATAGAGATCTTTTTAAGGAACTTTTTACATATAGACCTACAACGATGACAAGGAGGCACCCTCTCCTACTAGAAGAAAGATGGTTTCTCAGTCATCATAGATGGCGATTCTTTACTCTAAGAATAGTGAAATTACGGGACTTTCGGGAACATAAACATCACAGTAAAAGATAATGCCTTACCAACACCAGGTCAGATTACCAGTGCACCGCAGGATGCAGCAAGCCTCCATGATAAAGGCGGGGGCAGCACATGTGCAAAATACTAATGCCGACAGCCACTCACTAACCTACCAATTCTTGGAGGGGGTGGCTGTGTAGTATTATGCATGCACACCGATGGAGTTGTGAGCTTGCGTATTTTGGCCAAAATATCGTCCAATACCTCATGTGGTGTACTTATCTTATATACTATTTTTCATCTTTTTTGCACATCTTTTTGCAGGATGCAGCCAGGCCTCTTTAGTGTTGGCTGGGTGAATTGGGGCGTCTGTCCTGTGGGGGTGCATGTATATAGTTCTGGGCAACCCGCCTGATCTAATACTATGGGCGTCATCAATACGCTGCAAGCAAGACATCAATAGGCTGCAAGCCAGACACTGTGTATCACACATATCTGTGTGACTGGCGCCCTATGCAGACTCCATCGGTGTGCATGTATAATACTACACAGCCACCCCCTCCATGAATTGGTAGGTTAGTGAGTGGCTGTCTGCATCAGTATTTTGCACATGTGCTGCCCCCGCCTTTATCATGGAGGCTTGCTGCATCCTGCAGTGCATTGGTAATCTGACCTGGTGTTGGTAAGGCATTATCTTTTACTGTGATGTTTTTTGAAATTATGTCCAATGTTCACCATTTTTAATATTCAGACTTTCGGGAACATCATATTGTAATTGTTGATTTACTAAACAAGTTCAAGTATGGCCCGGATGCTTTTGTTGAAAAATATATTACAGGTTATGGGAACTAGATTCTGTGATAGGACGTTCATCCAGGGAACTAGTCTAATTGCCATTAGTGGAGTTGGGAAGGATTTTTTCGTTAATAGGGGGCAATTAGCATCTGCCTCATGGGTCTTTTGCCTTCCTTTGTATCAACATGTTAGGTTATAGGTAGAACACAATGGATGTCTTCTTTCAATGTACTGTGTGGGGAAATGTATTGTCAGGGGGAATCATGCTGTACATCATGCTGTGTGTAATAGGACCGTGGGGGCATCATATTGAGTGTGATAGCCACTGTGGGGCCATGAAAGTGGTATCATACTGTGTGTAGGCATATATGAGGAATTGGACTAGATTAGAATACTGGCATTCGAGAAAGAATGTCACACCGATTGTACTCCCGGGATTATGGTGTGCTGTGTAATAATATATGGTAGCAGGACCCCTCTAGTCTTCATTCCAGGTATACTAACTGCTCAGTGTTACATTGATTTGGTCGTGGAACCAGTGATATGGACATTTCTTAAACGTGCCTCAGTAACTATTTTTCAACATGGAAATGTTAAGCTACATGTTGCAGGTGCTACTGTGAGCAGCATGCTTGACTTAAACATGATACCATGGCCAGAAGCATCTCCGGATTTGACTCCCATCAAGCACTTCATTGGTCGAGCATTGCAAAAGGAGTTGCCGTCAGCAGATCTTGATGATTTGTGTGCCCAAGTGCATTCATTATTCCTCTCTGCTCTGCCTTGCTCACCGCTCCAGCGGTTCCTCTCTGCTCTGCCTTGTCCACCGCTCCGGCGGTTTCGCCCTGCTCTGCCTTGCTCACCGCTCTGGCGGTTCCTCCTGCTCTGCCTTGCCCACCGCTCCGGCGGTTTCGCCCTGCTCTGCCTTGCTCACCGCTCTGGCGGTATCTCTCTGCTCTGCCTTGCCTACCGTTCCAGCGGTTCCTCTCTGCTCTGCTTGTCTACCGCATCTGCGGTTCTGTTCCTGAATCCCAGTTTGTACTGGACCCTATCCAGCCTGCGCTCCAACCTGCTAGTGCCTCCCTGTCTGCACTCCAGCCGTGTTTGCCAGTACCCCCCTGTCTGCATACCAGCCGTGCCTTGCCAGTGCCCTCCTGTCTGCATACCAGCCGTGCTTGCCAGTATCCTCTTGTCTGCACTCCAGCCGTGCCTGCCAATACCCAACTGTCTGTGTGCCAGCCTAACCTGCCCGTTCCTGC